>NC_052475.1:28211868-28300704 GCF_009730915.1 Dioscorea cayenensis subsp. rotundata
TTTTGTAAGAAATTATGTTTTCGCTAAAAGTGAATTTCGGCTGAAGGGATTAATTGAGAGAAAAATCTGAGGGCTTTGTGTTGTTAAATCTTCTTCTCGCGATGCTTTCTGATAGCCGAGGTATGAAAATGAGGAGAAATTAGAGGTTTTTAAAGAGAAAAACTTGGAGATCGTCGGAGGGCTCATGGGAGGATGACTCCAGCAGTAAGAGGCTTGTGTATTATTTTTTAGCGTGGATGTATGTATGCATGTATATGTATGTATTATTGGTTATTTGATGAAGAAAATGATAGATTTGGTAGAAATAATCATGGTTTTGTTGTTGATGGATGATGAATCTTGAGATTATTTGGAAAAATCTTGTATTTGAGTTGAAATGCTTGAAATGGAGGATGAGATTTTTCGGTTTTCTTGTCTGAAATCTTGTAGACGAGATTTAGGGTTTGGTTTAGTTAATTAAGTTGATTATTACGATGATTAAGGTGTTAATGATGATGGTTGGATTGGAATTGGTTGGGTTTAGCCAAGTTGATTTAGTTGAGTTGGGCTTGATCAAATCAAGTTGAAATGGAGTTGAGTTTGAGTTCGATTGATTTTAGAGGTTTAAGGGTTTTGGACTGAGACCAAGTTGGTTCGATGGTTTTGAATAAGAATTGAATTGGTTGATTTGGTTCGATGAAAGTGAGTTTGGTTCGGTCTGATTAAACGCTTGGTTCGGGGAATTAAGATTGGTTCGGGATTGGTTTTAGTCTGTGTTTAGTCTAGCGAGTTGGTTTAAATGCTGAGCCAAGTTGGAGTGTCTGCGGTCGGGTTTTTAGCAGGTTGGGTGAGTGGGCCCGATAGAGGTTGATTATTATTTTTGTGTATTTTTCTTTTGAGGTTTAAATATGTTATTTTATTTTTATTATATTATTACAAATGGTGTTGTTGGTTTTGGAAGGGAGTTCGGTCTATGGCGAAAACGAGGAGACGGTGTGAGTTGGTAGTGGCTATTATTTTAAATAAATAAATTATTATTATTATTTTGAAATAATTGTTTAATAGGTAGTATTTTTGGAAATAAATGTTTAAAAGTATTTCATTTTATCATGTTTAATTAAGTATAAGGTCGAAATATACTTATATTTATTTTTCCTCGATGTCTGCGTGATAACCGTGATTAATCGTAGGTTTTGTATAATTATGACGTGTTGTGAATAGTGAAAATACATGTATATGTGATTTAATTATTCAATTCTTGTATTTATTTTGATGGGTATATATGCTTTTGATTTGGGTGATTTGCGAAACCATGTGAAGCGTATTAAAAAGATGTTTTATCGGCGTTGTTAGTAGGGATTGGTTTTTCGTTCTGGTATAGGAATGGTATCATGGATACTGGGCTTTTCTTGGCGTTGTCGTTGTTATACTTTGGCGTTGGCTTTGTGGAAAATAATGTTTATTTCAGTGATGTGAATACTTGTCTGGGAAAAGGATCGTGTGTTATGATTTACTCTGAGATGGTATTATTACTTTGTATTACTTGTATGGCTTTTATGGTGGCGAGGCGCGACTCTGCGATGAGTGGGTCCCCAGAGCTCGGCCTTTAGAGGTGGCGATGGTGGACACAGGTGTTGATCACGAGGCCGGTTCGGTGGGAGTGCGGAGCCACTGGATATTCAGTCAGGGTAGCCAGGGGTCAGGCCGTGGGTGAGCAGATGGGTCAGACGTTAAGGGCAGTGAGGTTCCTTGCGACTCTCGAACCTAAGCCGCAGCCCCGGCGAAGGTTTAGAGAGTTTTTCTGAGACCATGTTATCTTTGGGTGAGTGTTGGGTATTGCTTTTATTTTTGAATTTGAGATTTATGTTATATTTTTGAATTGTGATGAGACCGGACTCTCACGAAAATTTGTGTTTTTCGAGAAAATCAAATTGATGTTGATTTATGTTGAATTTATGTTTCAAGAGTTCTTTAAGAATTGTATTTTGCTAGAATTCTGGTATTTTGGAAAAGTTGGAAAATTATTTGAGCAGTTGGTATTTATATACTTCATATACATTGTATTTAAGTATTTAAAAATTATTAAGCCCACTCTGAGCCATTTGAATGTCTTTGTAAGCTGCAGGAGAAGGACCCTAGATTGCCTGTTCGACTATAGTGCTAGTCAGGTTGAGTCCAAGATTGCAGTGTGTCCCATATCTTTCTTTCTATTTATTGTTGTTGTGATCTTGTAGCGGTTGTACCCATAAATTTGAGTTATTGTATTCATAGTATTTATGTATTTGAACACATAGTTGGTGTGAAGTTGTAAAATGTGATTTGTAAGTTTGATTTGGTTTTGAGAGGCGTCAGTTTCCAGTTAAAAGGGATTTTTTAAGCGATGGGTGCTCAGCATTTCACCCTCGGTGGAAGGGGTGAGTGTGACATCTTTTGGTATCAGAGCTGTAGGTTGAGATATCCGGTTTTGGTAGAGATCGCGGGTTGTGATCACGAGCTTAAGTTTAGAAGTCGTGTCTAGACTTGGAGGTTAGTAGTGATTAGACGTAAAGTTAAGGGCCCGATAGAAGTATTTAGAGTCTCCAATCGGGTTAAAACCTAAGTTGCATATTGGGATTGAGGGGCGATAGTTGATTTTTGACATTTGAGACAAAAGTGAAGTAGTGTCTTTCGTGATCACGGATCATGGGTTGAGATATTGTGGAATTGTTTTTATCGAAAATGAGTTGACTTGAAGATGCGCAAAAGAAGTGTGTTTGGCATGTTGTTTGTTGACCCGATCATGTAGTGATTTCTGGTGTGATTATTTACTATTGAGCAGATTTGTAGCAAGAGAAACAGGGTCTTGGAACAAGTAAGCGAAATTCGGTGATATCAGATTAATGTATGCTAAGAAATTTCGAGGACGAAATTTTCTTAAGGGGGAAGAATTGTAATACCCTGAACCTTTGGATACCTGTTGGAAAATATATTCAGGGTATTACTTTAGTTGCAGTAAGATTTTTCTACGAGTAATCTTGTTGAGAAACCCCAGTGGAAAGAATAAGGGACCAAGTGTAAAAGTTTTTAAAAGATTTTGGGTTAAAGAATAAATGAAAAGGATGGATATGAAATGTTTATGGAAACCAAGGAGCTGAAAGGTAAGATGGAGGGATCTTTTTGAAATGTTGTGTTATAATCTAGGGACCATTGGATAATTTGAAAGGACCTTTTTTAAGAATAGTATTTCATAATTCAAGGACCATTTGGGAGTTTTTCGAGAGGCTGTTTTTGTAAGAAATTATGTTTTCGGGGACTAAAAAGTGAATTTCAATTTGAAGAGTTAATTGAGAGAGAAAAATCTAGGAGCTTGTGTTGTTCATCTTCTTCTCCACCATTTTCTTTACTGATGAACCCGAGAGTATGAAGAAATGAGAGAGAAATTAGAGGTTTTTAAAAAGAGAAAAACTTGGAGATCGTCGGAGGGAGCTCGTAGGAGGATGACTTGAGCTTTAGTAAGAGGCTTCCTGTATTATTTTAGCATGGATGTATGTATGCATGTATATATATGTATATATTGGTTATTTGATGAAGAAAATGATAGATTTGAGTAGAAATAATCATGGTTTGTTGTTGATGGATGATGAATCTTTGAAGTTATTTCGGAAAAAAATCTTGTATTTGAGTTGAAATTGCTTGAAATGGAGGATGAGATTTTTCGGTTTTTACTTGTATGCAAATCTATCGCAGCAACGAGATTAGGGTTTGGTTTAGTTAATTAAGTTGATTATTACGATGATTAAGGTGTTAATGATGATGGTTGGATTGGAATTGGTTGGGTTTATGGAGTTGATTTGGTTGAGTTGGGCTTCGATCAAATCAAGTTGAAAATGGGTTGGGTTTGGTTCAGTTGATTTTAGGTTAAGGGTTTTGGGCTGAACCAAGTTGGTTCAATGGATTTTTGAATAAGAATTGAATTGGTTCGAGCTGGTTCGGTGAAATTGAGTTTGGTTCGATCTGCAATTAAGCTTGGTTCGGGGGAATTAAGATTGGTTCAGATTGGTTTAGTCGTGTTTAGTCTAAAGCGAGTTGGTTTAAATCTAGCTGAAAGCCAATTGACTATCGCGAGTCGGGTTTTAGCGGATTGGGTGAGTGGGCCCGATAGAGTTGATTATTATTTTTTTGTATTTTCTTTTTGAGGTTTAAATATGTTATTTATTTTTATTATATTATTACATTAGGTGTTGTTCGGTTTTGGAAGGGAGTTCGGGTCTAGCAGAAACCCGAGGAGACCAGGGTGAGTTGGTAGTGGCTATTATTTTAAATAAATAAATTATTATTATTATTTTTGAAATAATTGTTTAATGGCTAGTATTTTTGGAAATAAATGTTTAAGTATTTCATTTTATCATGTTTAATTGCGTATAAAAGGTCGAAATATACTTATATTTATTTTTCCCTACGATGTGCCATGATAACTAGTATTGATACATCGGTTTTGTATAATTATACGTGTTGTGAATAGTGAAAATACATGTATATGTGATTTAATTATTGATTCTTGTATTTATTTTTGATGGGTATATATGCTTTGATTTGGAGTGATTTACTGAAACCATGTGAGCGTATTAAAGATGTTTTATCGGCGTTGTTAGTAGAATTGGTTTTCGTTCACGGTATAGGAATGGTATACGTGAATCACGGGCTTTCTTGGCGTTATGCGTTGTTATACTTTTGGCGTTGGCTTTGTGGAAAATAATGTTTATTTCAGTGATGTGAATACTTGTCACGGAAAAGGATCACGTGTTATGATTTATCTGAGATGGTATTATTCTTTGTATTTACTTGATGGCTTTTTATGGTGACGGGCTGAGGCCCGACTCTCTGCGATGAGTGGGTCCCCACGGGCCGACCTTTAGAGGTGGCGTGGTGGACACAGGTGTTGATTACTACGAGGGCGGTTCGGGTGGGAGTCGCGAGCCACGGTCGGATATTCATCGGGTAGCCGGGGTCGCCGGCCGGTGAGCCAGATGGGTCAGCGATTAAGGGACATGAGTTCCTTGGCGGCTCCGAACCTAGCGCAGCCACGGCGAAGGTTTAGAGAGTTTTCTAGACCATGTTATCTTTGGGTGAGTGTTGGGTATTGCTTTATTTTTGAATTTGAGATTTATGTTATATTTTTTTGAATTGTGATGAGACCGGGACTCTCCATGAAAATTTGTGTTTTTCGAGAAAATCAAATTGATGTTGATTTATGTTGAATTTATGTTTCAAGAGTTCTTTAAGAATTGTATTTTTGCTAGAATTACGGTATTTTTGGAAAAAGTTGGAAAATTATTTGAGCGAGTTGGTATTTATATACTTCATATACATTGTATTTAAGTATTTAAAATTATTAAAGCCACTACTGAGCCCAATTTGAATGTCTTTGTAAGCTGCAGGAGAAGGACCCTAGATTGCACTGTTCGACTATAGTGCTAGTCGAGGGTTGAGTCAAGATTGCAGTGTGTCCCATATCTTTCTTTCTATTTATTGTTGTTGTGATCTTGTAGCGGTTGTACCATAAATTTGAGTTATTGTATTCATGGTATTTATGTATTTGAACCTGTAGTTGGTGTGAAGTTGTAAAATGTGATTTGTAAGTTTGATTTGGTTTTTGAGAGGCGTCAGTTTCAGGTTAAAAAGGGATTTTTAACTGATGGGTGCCACATTTACCTCGGTGGAAGGGGTGAGTGTGACACTTCTAATATGAAAGAGCGATTTAATGGGTTGAAGACATTAATTTTTGAATGAAAATCCATTTGCCTTTTTATGTTCGTTGCTTTGCCCACCAATTGCGAGTTGGTTGTCGTTTACATTGCTAAAAGGCATTTTGGCTATTAGTGATTTTTTTCGACTATGTCGCTATGATTGTGAACATTGTGGGGGCTTCTTGCAAAAGGAGAGATGTGTTGCTTCAGAAACAACATGATAAGATTGTGGAGAAATTGGAGAAAGGTGAAATCTTTTCAGGAAGGGGCAAACATCAAGAGACTAATCTTGCAAGACCTGGTGATACTCGGTGGGGCACACATTATACAACTTTAATCCGGCTATTTACTATGTGGGAGTCGATATTAGAGGTGTTAGAGAATGTGTGTAATGATGGGAATGTTCGCGAACAAAAGAGTCGTAGCATCGGGTTTGATCTGAAAAGGATGGAGAGTTTTGAATTTATATTTATCTTGCATCGATGATCAAAGTATTGGGATTAACTAATGACTCGTCAAATGCCTTGCAGTGAGAAAGATCAAAAACATTGTTAATGCTGATAGGGGTTGATTATAGCTGTCGAAAAGAACTTATGCAAGACTTGAGAGAAAATGGATGGGGTATATTTTTTTAGAAGAAGTCGAGAGTTTACGTATTTGCGATGTCGGGTTTCGATTGCGAATATGGAAGATAGTATATCGATTCGAGGTTGTTCGAGGCGTGGAGGCGATTGGTTACTTATTACCATCATTATCATGCGGAGATCTTTATTGCTGTGATTGATTTACTTACTGCTGAGATGAATAACCGATTTAGTGAAACTTCTCGGAGTTATTAAGATGTATTGCTTGTCTTGATCCAAGAAACTCTTTTTTTCCGAGTTGATCATGGTATGCTTGTTCGACTTGCTCAAATTTACTACGATGATTTCTCCACATCCGATCATCTTATCTTGAAAGAGCAACTTCGCATATATATTCATGATGTGAGAAGAAATTACGATTTTTTTCAAATTGTCATGATCTAACAAGTCTTCTTTCGTGAAAATGGTTCGGTTTGATAAACATTTGACTTTTCCATTGGTTTATCGCCTTATCGAATTGGCATTGATCTTACCAGTGGCAACAACAACAGTTGAAAGAGCATTCTCAGCAATGAATATCATCAAAACAGATTTACGAAACAAAATAGGCGATGAATGGTTGAACAATATGATGGTTTGCTATATTGAGCGAGAAATGTTTGCTAAAATTGATGAAGACATAATATTGCAATGTTTTCAAAACATGCAAAATCGAAGGATTCAACTTCCTCCTCGCGATAATTAGTGGTATTTTTTTGTTTTGTGTTTTAAAAATAATTTTTCTTAATGTATTATTTGAATTTTTGATTTATAATTTTTTTGAATTTTTTTTTTAAATTTGCAACTCGCCCCTCCCTCAGTAATTTACGGCTCCGCCATTGATTAGAGTGACATCTAATAGGTAAATTGCAAGTTAAAACGTCAAACTCAATGTCTTTTTAACTTCACTATCCAAATCAAAAATCCATATATAATTTATTTATTTTTAAATTAAAAATATCAAATATTAAAAAAATTAATCAAAAAGACTTTCAACTCATGTAAACATGTAAATAATGAAGCATTTACATGCCACTCTAATTACTGATAGTATTTTATCCCATTCCAATTACTGATTCTCTTTCAATTTTTTTTACATGGCACTTATCTCATGTTGTCAATTTTTTTATAATTTCAGTTTTTATTTTTTTAAAAATTCTGTTTTTTTAACCACGGAGATGGGTTTAAGAGAGTTAATAGTGCATGAAAAAAATAATTTAAAAAGTTGAAATAACTTTTAAAAAAGAAAAAAAAGACTTGATATTTGTAAAAATTTTAAAACCCTAAAATGATCAGGGATTTGTCTCAAAAATATAGTTATATATATTGTTAGGACTGACGTCATAGATTGACATTATTTGACAAGCCAAATTGTGACATGGCAAGAGGAAAGTGATGTGGTAAAATATTGATATCATGACATGTGAAGCTACAAGAATTAGAAGATCATGATGAAGATGATGTTTAAAAGATATTCCTCTCAATGGAAGTCATGTGATGATCAACTATTTTTAAAAAGTGCATCAAATTAAAAGGATTTCTTCAAAAAAGGTAAGTTTTTATTTAAGGTATGGTTTGATCTATCATTGGTAAGATCTAGGATGATAAACCATATCTTTAATAGAACTCCTTTTAGGAAAGATCTATCTTTAAGAGGGAGAGGAATATTCTAACATTGGCAAGAATTTAAGATTATGAAGATTGTATGGAACTTATTTTGGTGTAAAGCTATTAGAAGACACAAAGCTTAGTTTAGTGTATAGCTATTTGAAGACACAAACTAAGTTAGGCAAGGACAAGCCAATAAAATTATCAAAACCATATTTAGCAACACAATTTGAAAGATGATTTACGAGCTAATTATGGGCGGAGTTATTCAAGGATTCTAATCAGATATGGAGATTGATTGAAGATTACATGAGATACGATTAGAGCATGGATGATTGAAGATCATGCTTGAAGATATTGAAGGCTAACCTTGGATGAAGATGAGATCAAGTTCAATATTTCCATGAGTCAAACGAAGATCATTTGGGAAGACCAAACTTGGGCCAAGTTTGGAAAAAAGATCTGGAGATATTCGGTGATCATCTTTGGTGAGATGGTTGCATGTGCCTTGGTAGGCACGTCCCTCGGGAGAGGGTGACCTACTGAAGTGACGTGAGGAAGGAAGCAGCTACAGGCAAGAGGAGCTTGGGTATAGTCAACTGCTACAAGGCGGACTGAAGGAACCGGGAAGGTTGAAGGTCACCAATTCGGGTGCAACTGGCTAAAACTCAGTCATGTTCAGTAATGTGGGTCATGTTGCAACTGGGTGTTGCAACATCTAACTTTGAAAAGTGTCCAAGTTCAGAAGCCGCGGAGAATTATAAAAGAGGAAAGTTGATTTGGACATCGGTGCGTCTATATATAGATATTCTGCTTGAAGATTTAGGATGAGCCACCGAGTGAGAGACCCTTTGGTAAGAGTCGAGGAGAGTGGGCATCGGTTAATCTTAAGAGGATATTTTTTGTTTTGAGAAGAGTGAGAGAGTGTTGTACTCTTTATTTTTAAGCCTCTTTTAGTGGATTGTTTCTTCGGGTTTGGCCCCCAGATTTAGGCAAGGTTGTGCTGAACTGGGTTACCAATTTGCTTGTCTTTTTTCTCTTACATGATTGTGTATGCGTGTCCAATCTTTAAATAAGTTTTTTGAGTGATTCTCCTTACCACACCACTCACCGGAACCATCATATATATTGAAGACATAAAAATTAATAAAATAAGATAATAAAATAACTCTGGTAACTAGAGTAGTGGAAGGAGACAAATTGTAATATGAAGCACAGGGAAAAACAGTTACCAGCAACAAAAGTGGAGCCAAGAAAAACACAGTTTATATATAATTCAATAAATTATTAAAAATAAAGCACCCAACCCCTCAGCACGTTCTAGTGCCTCTCTTTTTTATACAAAGCCGGTAATTCAACGTGTACATACTATCAAAAAATTGATCATTTAATTTATGTGAACTCACTCAACTAACATAAAGATTGGATTACAAACTCACTCTCATCGTTAAAGATTTTTTCTGACACTACTACATTGGGTGCATTTTAAATTTTAAATAATAAAAATCTTTATAAAACATTTTTTTAATAAAATTAATACCACTGGGAAAAAAACCTTTTGATTCGCATCTCTAATTCTCAATTAAGCATAGATGGATGAATAATTTAATTTTAAATAGCATTTCTAATTCTCAATTAAGCATAGATGGATGAATGATTTTTTTAAATAGTGTATATATATTTTAATGTGAAGCTAGGGAGTTATGTGATAATATGGACCTGAAGCTAAAAATAGGCTTGGGATGCACACTGAAGAAGAGGCAGCCATATTTTTGGCAGCATAAACCATGAAAAGGAGTATGACAGCATGGCAATACTCAGACCAGCCTGGAAATCAATCAATGAAACTGGTATTTATTAGTTGGTATACAATGCCTGACAATCCCACACTACCTTTTCATTCCCACTACTCATTGCTCAAACAAATCAAGACCCAAGACATCAAGACACTTGTAATGTCCCTCATCCACATTATCATACTGAGCAGTAAAAGATCACATCCAAATTCAGTATCTAAGTAGGACATATTCATCACATTAATTTTTTTTAATTGAATGGCCCGTTTATATTCTACCCTTTGAATGCTAACAAAATAAAATCAATTTGGCATCGTTTTGGCTTGATCGTTGGTTCGAGGGCTCCACTCCGAAGAATAAATAGTTGGATCTTTTTGCTCGGTGAAAGAATCCCCTCAGCTCAGTAGCTTTTTTTCTTTTAATCCAGATCTAAATTTGTGGAACTCCTATGGCAGTCTTTAACCATGGACTCATCTCAAGGAAGAGATTCTAAATTTTGGAGATGATGTAACAAAAGCTTTTCGGTTAAATCTTTCTGCACTTTTTCTCAATGATAGTGGGGCTCGCTGCACTTTTGACAAGACTCTCTAGAAGGGTTCCTGGCCGCTTAAAGTTGAAGCTTTTTTCTGGTTGGCCCTGAACAATAAAATCTTAACCCAATAGAACTTAGCGAGGCGGGGTTGCAACAGTACTGCTACTGGTACCTATGTCCTCTGTAATGCTGCTAATGGAAAGACTGACCATCTCTTGTTTAATTGCTCTTATTCTAGTAGGATCTGAGCGCATTTCGCGATGCTTTTTCATGTTCTGATTCCCACCACCCTATTGGAGGCTTGTACCTCTTGGGTGATGAAGGGTGCTATTACCTTTAAGCCCCTGGGTCTTCTCCTTACTAGGGTCATTTGTTGGGCTATCTGAGCTAAGTGCAATAGTCACATCTATATATTCACAGCTCTAGATTTTTATTCTACTATCTATAAGATTGACCATTTGCTTATTGCTTGGATATATGCAGCTTTAGATTAGACCAAATCTCAACTCGAAAAGTATCTGCCCACGATCAAGCGCAGTCTGGTGCTTACGGATACTAAGACCCCAGAGGCCCAGACTCCGTTGTTTGGCCAAGTCCGGTTAATGAGCCCAGTGTTTCCCTCGATGGTGCCCATTTAGTCTGAGCTTCTCCGATCAACGTCATCCACTAATGGATGTTTTTTTCCCCTTCTACCCTCCTTTGTTTTTTTCTTTTGGTTTTCTTTCTCTAGTTCTTTGTTTTAACACTAGTGACTTTATCTATTCTTTTATGTTATTTTTTCATTCCGTAATGAATTTGTGATTCATCCATTTTTTTTAAAATAAAATCAATTTAATGACCAAAATTTAATATTTCTTTTATTTTTCCTACAATATATAAATTTATTTAACAGTTTGCAATTTTCTAATCAATTGGTGAAAAAAAATTATTACTCTTTACTAACAGCCTTTTGACTTGTTAACACCGAATTTTTTATGTAACGTGTTTATTATGAGATGAATCTAAAATCGATTCCTAAAACTCATGCAAAGAAAAAACACAAATGTATTGAAGTATTAACTTCACGACTGTACAAGTCATTGAATTCTCTTAAATGGAACATTAGTCACCTATTTGTCAAAATGTATATATATATATATACACACACAACTCTTTCAGAAGACTAGTCAGTAAAACAATCTGACAATCCAGGACCATATAAGTCTGTAGATCTGTGCTGGCGCAACAGATACTGCTAATCCAATGGAAGAGAAGGTAGTGTTAAGAACTTTTACCATTAACCTTATGCTCTATATGGAGTCCAAATCAATTTGGAGACGTCAACAGGCAACCCAGCACTGCCCGCAGCCTGAAGGTGAAGATCTATTACTTTTCTGTTCTTAGAGATGATGTATTGGCCATTCTTGTACTTCACCAACTCAAGTTCCCGTAGAGTGTTGAAGATGTCATAAGGCTTGATTGCAGTCATATTGCTGACCTCCTGCAAAATGTACACATACCACACATATAAGCAGACAGGTAACATGGCATTGGCAGGCTTATGTACTACAAGTAAAGAAATTTTTCTGTGTGGAATCACACAGCAAACAAATAGTGTAGCGACAACGAATGTAGTAACAGCTTGTGAGAACAAATGTTTAAGTGATAAATATGCCTGAATTCAATACCAACTCAGCAAGCATTTGAAATAATTAGAGTAAAGTGACTTCCAACACTAGAAATTGTATGTGAGGTGGATCAGAAACTAGCAAGCATTTGCCTTCCTCAACTGATTGAAATATCCGGAAACACGACTGGGTCTGAAATGGATTAGGATGGCCTTATGGTTTTGTGATATTGAGCTTGCCTCTTAAGCCCAACCTTAGCACTTCAGGTTTAATAAAACTGGACTCAGTAGTCACATTCACATCCTAAGCGCAAATCAGATGTTTCAGGTATAGTCTATTTACTAGTATGTACTACACAGGACTTTCCAAAACCCTAACATTCAAGACTTTCCAAACCTCTCGCCTCTAACCAAACAATCAGAGTTCGCACTCTGAAAAGTTTCATTATTGATGCACATTCACTAGTTCCATGAATAAAACACACCCTACAGTATACAGTATGATTAAATATGCAGAAGAAAAGCCTAAGAATAATTAAAGGAAACAAGAACTATATTTATTTTCTTATGAAATATTTAAATATCAAATGTACATATGAATAACTAATCTCACAGCAACCATGTAGACAAGTATTATCTGTTTGAAGAAAAGTAAAGGATTTTGGACAAAGGGAACAGGGTTGGTGAGGATCAGGCTGATGCCAAATTTGAATAACACAGTATAAACCAAATGATAGCGGTGAAAAAACAGAGATAGAGATATCAAATGTCACTATCTTCGCAGGTGAAACAGTCAATGAAGCTTACAACTATCGTCATGTCGTTGTTTTGCTTCAAAATGTCTAGAATAACCCTGGTCCAGTATCTCTTATAACTCACTGATCCTAGATCAGAAAGTGGCCGCTCCGGGGTCCCTGCTTTGCCCTCGATCTTTGAGAGTTCGTATGCTGGCATAAATCAAGCAAAAACAGGCAATCACTTGTATGTATTCTATGTACTTAAAAAAAATGACAAATTACATGCAGCACATTGCATAACCAGTTCTTGTGTGATAAACTTTAGATTTTTCACTTGCATGAGGACATTATGCAGCTCATTGAATCTCAAGACATACTACAACATCCCCAGCTTAAGAAAACACCAATGCTCATAATCTAGCCAAACAATATATGATGAGATAAACCATGGAAAGTGAGTGAAAATATCTAACCTCAGATCAATGATTACTATAACAGAATAAAAAAAAAAATTATTCCCAGCTACCGTGAAAAGAATAGGATCAATTATAAATGGACAAATCTAAATCCTGACGGGACAGTAATACTGTGTCTGACGTCACGAATGAGAATCGCAAACATCAAGCCAGCGAGGTGGAACTTACAAAATGCAATCAGAAATTTTCCGTATCCTTTTTTCTGGTAAGGAGGAAAGGTCAGAATGCAGGACAAGTTGCAAGAGTCCATGGAATGCTTTTCCTGTATTTAGTGAAAGGAGACATCTAAATCTACATAGCAAGGTGGCAAATCATGAGTTTACACCAAGGCAGGAAATAAATAACTAGGCCCGAGATTGGTGGTTCAAAGCTGCAAATATAGTCATGAACAATCTGTTTTCTGAGCATGAGCTGAGAATTGATAGCAGATAAATGAAGGAGAATATAAGAAAAAAAAATGGATGACTTATACAATGTAATTTCTAAAAAATAATCGTGTATCCTATTCAGAAACACTACTTCTCCGTTTGACAGACAATTGGACAAGGCTATATCAACTTAGATTTTGCAGTGTACATGACTTGACATGTCATGAAGTTTCAATTACCAAAAAAATTGAAGAAAAGAAAACAGGCTAGAAAAGGCTAGTTTGATTATTTCCGTTTGATTGTTGAAGGAGACAAACAACCTATTTGTTAGCCTGGTGCACCATTAATTTTAAGAAACTACCAGCGGTGGATTGGATTTGGCACATGTTTGCTTACTGAACAGACCGCTAAACGGAAGACTTGACATGCGTGAGATGCAGCAACAAAGGCATGATTTTGGTCCAAAAATATTAAATTGAATATACTACCTTAGAGAAATACGCAACAATGTGGCAACCCCGATCATCACATTCACAGAGAATGTAGAACAAAAACCCACCGACCTCAATATTTGCTGCTTTGTGTTCAATGAATAATTTTGAAATAGAGCAAAGATTCTGTGAATACACCTTGTTCTTCATGCCATCAACCTATAGCAAAATTTATGAAAAAAAATTCATAGAATGCAAGTGGAAGAACATCAGAAACGAGGAAGGAACTTTTAATGGTAATCAGAGAAGTCAGTAGCACGTCCATTTTACTTAGAATATATCACATGGCACTTCGACATTATTGCAAGAGAGAGAGAGAGAGAGAGAGAGAGAGAGAGAGAGAGAGAGAGAGAGAGAGAGAAGAAGAAGAAGAAGAAGAAGAAGAAGAAGAAGAAGAAGAAGATGGAAGAACAAGAGAAACGAGGAAGGAACTTTTAATGGTAATCAGAGAAGTCAGTAGCACGTCCATTTTACTTAGAATATATCACATGGCACTTCGACATTATTGCAAAAGAGAGAGAGAGAGAGAGAGAGAGAGAGAGAAGAAGAAGAAGAAGAAGAAGAAGAAGAAGAAGAAGAAGCATTTTTACTAGAAAATAAACACAACTTTTCATACTTAAAAAAATATAAAATAATTTATTTGAAAAATAGAAAAAACTTGCCTCAAACATAGAAAGGGGGCCACTTCGGTAGATCTCATTTCCTGGGGGATGCTTCAGCTGACATTTCTTCTGCATGATAAAAGTGAGAATATATTTGTGAAAAGAGCAATTGCTGAACACCAAAGAGAATGTTGTGCAACAAGAAGGCATAAAGCTAGAAGCTTAAAATAACAATTCATACATTACAGAACAAGAGAAACCCTTGAAAATGAAGTTTTGAAGGCCTAAAAATCTCAAATCCCTAAAAGAAAGTGAGATATCAGTGGCTGTAGACTTAACCAGACAGTGAGTTAATTAAAATACAGATAGGCCGAACTTGAGCGCATGAATGTAGTGAATGGTGCTTAATTGGCAAAATACAGGAAGATTTTATTTCATAGAATTGCATTATCTAGAATTTTAGCCATAAGATGATGACTTGTATGACAGACTGCACAGCACTTTACTTCCTAATTTTTTGATCATATGATAACATTAGTAGTTACTTAATAAGAAGTGCATGGGAGAGAAAAGATTCCTTTACATTCCGTAAGGCTAGTAAGCATGCCAAATTTATTGTTTCTTTAGAATCAGCATGATTTAACCAATATTTATCATTTTGGCTAAAAGTTATAAATACAAACTAAAGAAACAAAAGGGGCTTTCAAGGAAAATCTGTATTAACTGCTTCCTTTGAGACCTTTTCTTATTGACAAAGTTTCAATTCAGAAAACCCAAGTCCAGATTTCCGGGCATTGTCTTAAACAAATTTTCTATGCAATTAAAATTCCTGAGTGCAAGAGAAAACACAAGAAATTAAGTAATTTAAAAATCCTCTAGAAAAATGAGAGTCCAATATATAAAAGAAAAGCTTTATGACATCAATAACAAAGTCATATTTTCTAATATATATTTATTCAAGTACCATTTATGACTTTGTTCTAATTTTTCCAACACTACAAATGAAATCAACTCTGCAATTAAGGAAACGCAAGTTTCTTGACAAAGTGAAAGTAGGAGAAATTCGGGGAATGCTCACCATATGCCTTAGAAGTTGTTCTTTCTTCTTCATATAATTAAGGCAAAACTCGCAGAAGTACAGCTTCTCACATTCATTGTATTCCGGAGGAAAAGGGGAGAAATACCATGTTTCCATCTCAAATCTTCCGAGCTCTATTTTGGCAATGTTTTTAACTTTTTCGTGTTCCTGCAAGCTGCCAGGTTCAAAGTCCTCATGGTCTTTCTGTCAGTAACAGAGGAAGACCCATCACAATTTGTTTGTTTAACTAAACAAGCAGAAAATGCATCATTCATATAAGAAGATAAAGGAACAAGTTAACCATCTTCACAAGGGGAATTGGTATAATAACACTTCCCTATTGGTGAGAATGAGCGTTAGAGGTGTGCTTATGCCAGTGTGGCTTATCCATATTTCTCAGCAAAAAAACAGAAGGAAGTTAGTCCCTTTGACTCTTTGCTTTGTGCAGATGCATCAACCTCAGCCATTAGCTATTTTTCCAATGCTCCTTGTCCTACTTAAAATTGCATAAGCTTTGTGAGTTGGAGCAATGCGGTCTTCAAGCAGCAAAGTCCAACCACTAGAAGCATGGCTCATCTAACTTGAGACCAGATTCAGATCATTAGGTTTATGACGAATTTCCCACATTTTGATCCTAAACATAGTCATAACTAATAATATTTATTTCTTTCGTGCTGGTAAATTAGGGTACGTATTATTTGGATTGGAAGTGAATCTTATACTGTTTTACAGATTTCTCACATCTAGCTAATGGTTTCACTAGCTCCTATCAAAATTTATCAAGTGATCTGATGCTTTGTGCATGATCTTAATTTGAAGTAAATATATATATATGAAAAAAAAAACCCGAAGTTCAACCACAAATTACCAAAAGAAACAAGAATTGCCAATTCAAAGGAATACTACCAAAAATCACCTTTTAAATAATATCATTCTTTGAGCCTGAACATACCTCCTCATGTGTCATATTAATCTTCTTTCTCTGGAGACGTGTCATCATTTTTAAGCTTTTGGTCTAAAAATTTATAAATAAAATATGTAAGTTTATATGTATATTTGCCATCTATTTGGAAACAAACTTTCCATGTATAAACAAGCAAATAACCATAGCTGCAAAATAATAATAATAATAAAATAAAATAAGAAAAGAAAAAACCATTACAGTGGGGAATTTAAAGGTTACCAAAAAAGCATAAAAATAACTTGTCCAAGTACAACTACATGAGATGCCCAAAGTATTCAAATAAGAACAAAAGTTGAACACTCAAAGATGCAGACATCCTATGATGAAGAATTGTCTTTTAATCAAATCAAGGACAATAGTTAAGAAGAAGAATACCTCCTTCACTTTCTGATCACTGTCAATCTTCTCAAAGTCAAAATTAAGCCGCTCAAGTTTAACCCATTCATCAAGCCTCTTATCAACTACAAAGCAGTATCACATTGCTTACGACATTATAAACACACAAATCTCAAAATAAAAATGAAAATGCAATTGGAGGTTTAAACAAAGGAAAAAGAAAAATCCAGAATGATAGGTTGAGGACGCATGCAGATGCAGACCCAAGCCTTACTACTGGAACAATGGCAATTCCTCACTTAGGAAGGCACATCACTGAAAAACAAGGTGTTGTGTATGGCTCATATACACAAGTAAACTAGCAGATGTGGGAACGGAGTGGAGTGGCGTGACAACATCTGTCATGTTGTGGGAGCATCAGTTTGATAGGTTGGGGTGCGGGGAAACGCCCCGCGGTAGGATACAAGGGTAATTTGTATTTTGTTAGGATTATGATTTGATAATCTTGTAATTTGTATTCTTGTATCCGGATAGATTTAAAATCTGGATATGTTTAGAATCCAGATAGGGTTAGGATCCAAATAGGTTTGTATTTGGATAAATTTAGGTTTTTACCTATAAATATTTGTAACCCTAGTCTTTTGTCTCAACCAAGTGAATAAGAGGATTACGGCTGCTCCACTCCCGAGGACGTAGGCACATTGCCGAACCTCGTAAATCTTGTGTGCTTTTATTGTCTCATTGCTTTCTTGATTTCCCCTGCGGATCCTCTATTTTACATAACTATTTTCCTATCACAAGGAACTGCCTTAGTTGGATACATATCCAAAGTATAACACTTCACTTCTTGGGCAACTTTGATTTATGATTCAAATATCTTTTTATGGCTGTTGTTCTCCTCCCTCCTCTCACTTTCCTCTACTTTTCTATTTATTTTGCTTAAATGAATCATTAATTTTTGCATCAAATTTCTTCTCTTCTTGATCCCTTAGAACAAGAGGAAGCCTACCTCAAAAACCTTCTGTGAATTCTTTTTATATATAAACCATAAATCACACCGGAAATACCAAATATATCATTGCTACTTCCTAAATTTTCTCAAAGATCAAGAAATTAACAAGCAAATTCAATAATCCAAGCACATCCCTCTAAAACCCTGATCATTGCTCCCAAAACCCTAATAATCAAATTGTGTCAATAGTTCAGCACAAAAGCTCCAAGAACACGAAATAAAAAGAAAATCTCCACAAACTAGTTCAATAAACATAAATGCAAACAATCGGATTCCCACTGCCCTAATCTCCATTCCCAAATCGCAAGAACCACTAGGAACGAAAAGAAGGATTTGGGATCGAGGACTTACACTCGGTGTAGTGGACGTAGTACTCGTATTCGTCGGAGAGCTTCCGGCTAGCAATGATCTCTACCGGATGGAGCTTCTTGTCGCACCACTGGCACATCGCCTTGGAACCCAACTCCAACGGCAGCTTCACCCCCACCTCCTTCCTATTCCTCTCCGACCTTCTCTGCCCGCCGCAGGCCTTGAGATCGCCACCGGCCGCCGGCCGGAGAGGCGTCTTCTTTGCCATCTCCCTGCCTCTCCCACTGCGGCAAATGAGGGGATTTGAAAATGGATGGAGGATTTCTAGTTTAAGTGCCTCGAGATTTGTGCGCGATGATCTAAAATAATTTAAATCTTAACCTCCATTCCCGCCTTTTCTTTTTCCTTTTCCTTTTTTTTAACCATTTGATCAAATTTAATGGACGGTCCAGATTGAAAAAAAAATACTCCAATATGTCAACATGGTGGTTTATTTACATCTGTAAAACTTATTATATTGATAAAACCTTTTTTTTTTTTAAAAAAAAATATATATATATATATATATATGTGTCCACCCACCTGAGGTGAAAACATAAAACAAAAAAAAAAATTCATGGCGTAGAACAAGCTAATACAAATAGAGAGAAAAACAACAAGAAAAATTAAGATCACGACTTTGGACTTAGGGAGGATCTCCTACTAGGATAAAAAAGATAGTTACATGTCTGCAGTTGAGTCTGAAATTTGTGTGTTAGGAGAGATAGGTTCGTCTCACATGGAAAGCCCTAAGAACTGAATGCTCTGTTTTTTGGTTGCTTGCTCTATATTTTGTTTTTTGCCTACATGAATCGCAAAAACCCAAAAAAAAAAAATATATATGACTAATTTTCAAAATAATAGAAGCAAAATGTAATGATTTGAAATTAAAAATACATTTATTTCTTACTAGCCAAATGTGCTACTTTGGCCAAAATAGTTCAAGCGGCTTAGGTTAAAACCTAGAATTTTCACAGTTCCTCCAAGGATTATTGGGTTTCAGGTTGTCTAATTAGGATAAAGTTATTAATTTATAATAATATTAGCACTAACGAAATCCTAGACATCATCACTATCAAAGAAGTGTTTAGTACAATATTATATTATTAAAAAAAAACAACACTAAAAAGGTTGTGCATGGCATCATGCAATCATCAAGTTCTTAACATCACAATCAAGTTAAATAAAATAATTGAGCAGTTTTTCCAATAAGATTTTGATTGAATTGTGTGAGTTAAAATAAATGGTTTTAATATATAGCAGACAGCTAGTTCAGGAAGACTTAAGTCTTTTATAACTAATCCGGCTACTCCCATTGAAGGCATTTGTCACAATAATGTTTAAAGATTAATTAGCTCATATTCTTGTATGTGTATATATATATTTATATATCACTTTATAATTAAGTTCTTCATGTTGGAAATAGGCTTTGTACTCAATCTTCTTTCATATTATAGATATTAAGGGATAGATTGATTTCTCTCATTATTTTATTAGTGAAATATGGAAGACCTCATCTTCTCTTCTCTTTTATATTTTAAATGTTCAAAAATGTGTTTGAAGAATTTAGACTAAATATATGTTTGCGTGTTTTTGAAGTTTTATTAAACCGGGTAAAATTAGAGCTGTTGAGTTTTTTCCCTCATATTTTTAGTATTTTACTTTATGTTTTTAAATTGATTATAGAAAATTAATATAGCTTTAAGCAATGGGATCAATAATTTAGAACAATGAGAAATGAAGAAAAAAATAGTGTACTAGGAATTATTAGAAATACAAACCAGCAAAAATTTAATCTGATTGAATTCTCCTATAAGATGGTAGTTAAACATAACCCTCTCAAACTTGGATTAACTATATCTATAGTTTTATATGCTTGACAGAAAATTGATAAACCTCATAGAAAGATGCTTTGATAGAAATCTTTTTAGTAGAGAATTGCATATAATAATCTCTCTTTTTTTTCTTCTTTTTTTTTTCTTTTTTTTTCTTTTTTTGATAAACTATAAGAATCTAAAATTCCAAAGCTGCTACAGCCACTAGTGACCCTCAAACGAATGGTCATTCAAGTTTGAATTATTATTTATTTTAATATTTAAAATCAAAGAAAAATCCACTTCAACCTCTCAAGTTATGTTTATTTATTTACTTTGATTTTTGAATTATATGAATTTGTTTATCATAATTCTTTTTTCTAATAAGATAGTTAATGTGACCAGATAATGACATATATATATATATATATATATGAAATTTCCTGGTAGCCTTTCATGAGTTAGACATCTACCCAACCTTAGTACCAAGACCTTGTACATAAGGAAAAAAATTGGTGATTATTAATTTAGAAATGTATTTCCTGAGTATATTTTTTAAAGGAATACGTACGATTAAACTTAAGTTATTAACTTTATAATAAATGATATACCAAGCTCCTCTCTGTCATGCTATATATAAAACCACAGATAGACTGCAAACACTATATCTCATATATATCTCATTCTCTCCATCCATCGAGCTCCTAAAAATGAAAGCAAGAAACACACACCAGCTCAGCTCTTCACAAAGCCCTCTTTTCGATGCTGAGCCTTCGTTGAAGGACGCCGACCGGCTCCTCCCTATCGCCAACGTGAGCCGTCTTATGAAGAGGTCTCTTCCGACCAATGCCAAGATCTCCAAGGAAGCCAAGGAGGCAGTGCAAGAGTGTGTGTCAGAGTTCATCAGCTTCATCACCGGTGAGGCCTCTGACAAATGCAGGAGAGAAAAGAGAAAGACTGTTAATGGTGAGGACCTTCTTTGGGCCATGACCACCCTTGGCTTTGAGAACTATGTTTATCCTCTTGAGCTTTATCTTAACAAGTATAAAGACTGTGTTCATGAGGGAGAAGTAGTGGAGGAGAAAAAGAAGAGCTTTATTGGTAAGCAGGGAGAGGCTTCAGCCTCTTCAGAACGGAGTTTCTTATGTTTTAATGCTGGAGTCGATGCGCCGGCTCCGGTCAAGTTCATGGAGTTTGGAGTTGAGAGAACAGTGGAAGGTGGACATGCTGCTAATGGTAGTGGTAGTGGTGGTGGTGACGCTTGGTCTTTGCCTAGTCATTCTCATGGAGTTTAGAGGTATTAGAAGTATAGTCTCATGTTTATCCATTTTTTAGTTGCTTTTTGAGGATATGATTTCTAATTCTAACCAAGAAAAACTTTAATTAATTCAATTTAATTTGCATTTTTTTTAGTGACTCTTGATGTTGAATCTATCATTCTAATTTCAAAACTTTGTTTATCTATGTACTTCTTAAATAGATTCCATTTTATTTTGCTATTATATATCTTCATGTGGCCGGCCAACCTAATGACAAAGTGATACGAACTAAGGTCATCTATCAACAGTATGACACAACTATAAATCAAACATATATAGTTCAACATTAACAATAATCATCATCATCATATATATATATATAAACAAGGAACAATGATGGGAAGAACACACATGCATATTGTTAGCCATTCACAGCAGCCACTAAGAGTATACTCCAGAAGAAAGAAGGTGAATGGTCAAGGCAATGACTGTGCATGACCACTAGAGGGTATTATGGGAAATTCCATATTGATACTATGACCAAGGGTTCACGTGCAAGGATTATATCAAGGGTTAGCAAAGGGGATCTGGGGGGCAGCAAAGAAAGAAAGCTTGATAACCTTACAGGTTGGCCTCTATCTTCCAATTACTTTCTATCATTGGTGCGGTGAGCGTGGCGATTCCCGAGCGTTGATGCCGCCAACCAGGATGGAGCAGCGTGTCGACTCGATAGAAAGGAACTTGGAATCGATGGGAGAGGAATTACAGAACTTGAAGATTCACGCCTCAAAGGCGGACCAGGCGGTGGCGGGTATTTTGGACGAAGTAGCGCGCTCGAGACAGCAGCTGGACAGCATTCAACAATTATTGGTAACTTTTGTGAAAGGAAAGGCTGTCGACGAACGTCCACATCCTCAACCTGCACCAAATCCGGCGTCTTCTCCTCTAGATCCGGCGGCTTCTTCTCCAGATGAAGTGCTTTCTGCGGCTGTGGAAGGCCAGCGGGTTTCGTCCCGCATGATTTCTTTCGACGAGATCCAGATTGCGGCGAAGAAAATCGAGATGCCCAACTTCAAGGGCGACGACCCTTTGGGATGGGTTCGGCGAGCAGAGCAATACTTCCGGATTCAACAAACTCCGGAGGATATGAAGGTCACACTAGCATTGGTGTCAATGGAGGGCCACGCACTCCATTGGATGACTTGGTTACATGAACGCCGACCTCTCCTTACTTGGCAGGATGTGCGCCGTGAAATTTTAGCCAGATTCAGTAGTGCTTTGGCTGTGAACCCGTATGAAGCAATTGCGGCAGTGAAGCAGACAACTACGGTGGAGGTCTACATCCGTGAATTTGTAGAAAAATCAGCCCAAGTCCAAGGATGGCCAGAGGCTGCTTTCATAGGCCAGTTCCTCAGTGGGTTGAAAGATACTCTCCGTGCTCATATCCGATCACATGAAGCTCAAGACCTCTACGGCACGATGCAATTAGCTCGTGAGGTGGACAATGAAATCGAGATTTGTGGAAAGAAGATGATGACGAGTGGATCATTTTTCCCATCTTATGGTCTTGGTGCTCGGGCTGGGTCAGTCTGGGACATCATTCGGTTAGAGGATGGTGTGCTTGGGCATTCCATTACAGCTAGCAAACCTGGAGCCCCAAGGCCCTCTTTTTCAGGACCAGCGTTGCATGCCAATCGGCATATCTACTCAGACACTGGCTCAAGGGTTGATTTGGCCACAAGTTCGCACCACAACAGTGCAAGTTCCAACTCATTGACAGGCCATTCCGAGCTGAATTGGAAAACTCGTCAGTATACACAAAAACAATTTCAAGATTTACGAGCCAAAGGATTATGCTTTCGGTGCCATCAACCTTTCCACCCTCTTCATCAATGCCTGAACAAGACCTTCCGTGTACTTATTTTGGGAGAGGAAGAAGAACAGGACCCCAGTAACATCTCTACATCGGAAAGTGGTGACTTCCCTAGTACTCTAGAAGATGGCTCTCCCCAAATCCTGCAGATGGAACTTCCTTGTTTCGCCATGACTTCAAATCGGAAGATTAGCACGATGAAGATTATGGGGAGTATTAATGCTTCCCCAGTTATTGTGATGATCGATAGTGGCGCAAGTCATTGTTTCATCTCTCCTACATTGGTTACTCGACTAAACTTACCCATTTCTGTAACACCTACTTTTGGGGTGAAATTGAGTGATGGTCATTGCAGAGAAACTCATGGGGTTTGCCGCAACACTGTAATATTAATGCCTTCAATTTCGGCGACAGTGGATTGTTTTCTTTTTTCCATTAGGTGGAGTTGATGTGATTTTGGGAATCTCATGGTTACAAACCTTGGGGGATGTCAAGGTCAATTGGTCCAAAATGACAATGGCAATCGCTCACAATGGGGATTACGTACAGATCACGGGGGATCCCTCACTTTCCAATTCTAGTATTTCTTGTCATTCTTTGCACCGCCTATACGATGTTGAGTTTACAGCACTCTTGTGGTCCTCGGGTTTGGGTGAAGTAAACAACACTATCGCCACCTCAACAGTTTTTTCTGCAGATTTACATCAGTTGCTTGAAGAATTTGCAGCGGTATTTGAAGAATCCAGTGGCCTTCCACCTCGACGACCTACAGACCACCAAATTCTTCTTAAAGAAGGAGTCACAACCATCAAAAGTAGGCCCTATCGGTATGGTCACATCCAGAAAGATGAAATGGAGCGGTTGGTTGCCGAAATGCTAGCTTCTGGGATTGTGCAACCTAGCAATAGTCCCTTTGCTAGTCCAGTTTTATTGGTTCGCAAGAAAGATAAAAGCTGGAGGTTTTGTGTTGACTATCGGGAGCTTAATAAGGTCGGAATACCAGATAAGTACCCTATTCCTATCATCCAAGAATTACTAGATGAATTGTATGGGGCTCAATTTTTCTCCAAAATCGACCTCAGATCCGGATACCATCAAATTAGAGTGCGACAAGAAGACATTCCAAAGACGGCCTTTCGCACACACTCGGGCCACTATGAATTCAAGGTCATGCCATTCGGTCTTATGAATGCTCCGGCGACTTTTCAAGCCACAATGAATGACATTTTCCGGCCGTATCTTCGTAAGTTTGTACTTGTCTTTTTTGATGACATACTCATTTATAGTGTGTCTTGGCAAGAGCATATGCAACACTTACGGTTGGTGTTTGAGATCTTGTTAGAACAACACTTTCTAGTTAACAGGAAAAAGAGCTCATTCGGCCAGATGTCTATTGAATACCTGGGCCATGTGCTGTCTCATAATGGTGTCTTGATGGATCCTGCAAAAGTGGAGAGCATCCTCAATTGGCCTGTGCCAACTTCTCTTAAAGCAGTACGAGCCTTCTTGGGGCTCACGGGGTATTATCGACGTTTCATTAAAGGATATGGGGAGTTAGCTCGTCCTCTTACTAATATGCTGAAGAAAGACTCTCTTACTAAATTTGCATGGACAACAGAAGCTGACGGGGCTTTTCACCGGTTGCAACAAGCCCTTACTACGGCCCCAACATTAGTGATGCCTGATTTCACCAAAGTTTTTATCATTGAATGTGATGCTTCGGGTGGAGGTATTGGAGCTGTACTCATGCAAGACAATCACCCGATTGCGTTTTTCAGTAAGTCACTCGCATCGCGGCACTTAGCAAAGCCTGCCTATGAAAAAGAACTCATGGCCCTTGTTCTTGCTATCCGTCAATGGCGGCCTTATTTAATTGGCCGGCGTTTCTTGGTGCGTACTGATCACAGCAGTCTTCAACACATTTGGAAACAACAAGTCACCACTCCCGCTCAACAAAACTGGGTGACTAAACTTCTTGGCTATGAATTTGATGTGGAGTACAAGCCGGGCAAAACCAATCAAGCTGTTGATGCTCTTTCACGAGTTGTGGAGAATATGGGCTTCGCTGCACTATCACTGCCGTATTGGGCTGATTGGAATCACCTCGCATCTGAAATTACACATGATGTATCCTTACAGCAACTATTACAGAAAATTCAGCACCAGCCACTCCAATATCCTAATTACAAGATTGTCAACGGTAAAATCTTCTTCAAAGGCCGGCTTATGATTCCCCCCACCTCATCTTGGATACCAAGGTTACTTGACGAATTCCACAGTACTCCCCAAGGGGGTCATTCTGGGGCTATGCGTACCTACAAATGAATCGCTGCTAGCCTACATTGGCAAGGTATGATGAAAAGAGTGAAAGATTATGTGGTTGCTTGCTTAACCTGCCAACGCAACAAATATGAAACGCTATCCCCGAAAGGTCTCCTGCAGCCACTTCCAATTCCCAACCAAATTTGGGAAGAGATCTCCTTGGACTTCATTACCGGGCTGCCTAAGTCTAAAGGAGTGGATTGTATCTTAGTTGTGGTGGATAGACTCAGTAAGTACGCTCATTTCCTCTCATTGAAACACCCATTTACTGCCAAAGGAGTAGCTGATCTCTTTGCAAGGGAGGTGGTTAGACTTCATGGCGTGCCGCTGTCCATCGTCAGTGACCGCGATCCCATCTTCATGAGTTGTTTTTGGCGAGAGTTCTTTGCCACATGGGGTACTCGACTTAAAATGAGCACAGCGTATCACCCAGAAACCGACGGCCAAACTGAAGTTCTTAATCGGTGTTTAGAAACTTATCTTCGTTGTTTCACTTCCGAACAACCTAAACAATGGCACCATTGGCTTCCTTGGGCGGAGTATTGGTATAATACTAATTATCATGCCGCAACCCATTCAACTCCTTTTGAAATTGTTTATGGCCGTCCTCCTCCAACTCTTCTTCAATATATGCCCGACGAGTTTCTTATCGCTGCTGTTGCCCAAGAACATCAGGAGAGATCTACCATCCTTCAACAATTGAAAAGACATCTTTCTCATGCTCAATTCCAAATGGCTCGCTCGGCCAACAAAAAACGCAGGTTCGCTGAATTTGAGGTTGGAGATTCAGTTTTTCTCAAATTGCACTCCTATCGGCAACGTTCCATTCAACATCGGTCGTCAGCCAAACTAGCTCCTAAATACTATGGACCTTTCAAAATCCTCCAGAAAATTAGTCCACTTGTGTACAAATTGCAGCTACCCTTGGGGTCCAAGGTGCACCCAGTTTTTCACATATCTCTCTTAAAGAAATTGGTGGGTTCTCATCCTGTTTCACAGGAACTGCCACAAGACTTCTCCTCTGTTGAGCAGTCTTTCATTCCAGCGCAAATTGTTCAGGTTCGAGACTTAAGCCCCAATACTTGTCCCTGCCATCAGGTGTTAGTACGGTGGTTCAACCATTCTCTCGATGATGATACTTGGATGTCGTGTGCTGATTTTTGGTGTCAATTTCCTCACTCCAACCTTGTGGACAAGGTTTGTCCTACCCAGGAGAGAATTGTTAGCCATTCACAGCATCCACTAAGAGTATACTCCAGAAGAAAGAAGGTGAATGGTCAAGGCAATGACTGTGCATGACCACTAGAGGGTATTATGGGAAATTCCATATTGATACTATGACCAAGGGTTCACGTGCAAGGATTATATCAAGGGTTAGCAAAGGGGATCTGGGGGGCAGCAAAGAAAGAAAGCTTGATAACCTTACAGGTTGGCCTCTATCTTCCAATTACTTTCTATCACATATGCATGTACATACACATATTACAATACTACAACAACAAGGATACTATTACAATGATCCAAAGCCCTCAACGAAGTGATGAGATGCAAAAGAGTGAATGCAAGAAGGATCAAGAGCAACAGAAAGCTGAACATGACCTCCCCCTTCTCTAGCACTAAAGAGAACAAGCTCTCCCTCCTGGTTCATGGACAACAACTCCACTCCACATGGCCTCTCCCCCATCCAAAGTCTGAAACCTCATAAACCTTAAACCTTGGTGAAGCCACAACATTCACCATCCTTTATTTCTATTGCCGCCACCTTCATCATCTGCTCCGCTCAGTCCTCACAGCCATCCAGCAGAGCCCGAAGACGTTCTTGAATGGCTCTTTGTATCGCTGAGCATGCTCGAGCAAAGCCTCGATCCTTTGCTTAGTATTTCACTGGCTTTACTTTTTGCTTGACATCCAACTACACAGTTGCCTAAGTTTTCTTCTCCTGGTGGTGGATCAAGGTGCCTCCTGATTTAAGCTTAAGATGCATGATGATAATGGATGTAAAATTAAGTTTCATATAAATATTGTAGAAAAGAAGTATAATATATAGTACAATACTGCAATCTACCAAGAAATTCAAAGCAATGTCATGAGGGTCACGAGACTGGACATTCTTAGCTTTGAGAAGATGAATCCAAGTGTGAGCTGAGACAACGACCAACGTTGAAGGAGGATCTGAGGATATGATATAGTTGTTGTCTCCTCGTCGTTTCTCAGCCGCATCGGCCGCATGGCTTCTTCTTTCAGAGCTTGGATGCTTGACGGCCTTATAACAAAGGTCCTTGATAGAAGAAGGATATGTATTTAGCTAGCACAAACATTGGTGACCCCTTTGGGTCATATTTATAGAACAAATAAATATACAAATATAACTATACATATATATATATATATATATATACATATACATACACAATGTACATTCATCAAAATATACATCTAACATATCATTCTAACACGCCCCCTCAAACTCATGGTGGGTTATAAACCAAGAGTTTATTAACCAGAAACTGAAGCCGAGAGACTGTATATGCCTTAGTGAAAATATCATCAAGCTGCCGTGTAGAGGCAACATAAGGAAGAATAATACTGCCAGCAATATAATGATGACGAGCAAAGTGAAGAGCAATCTCAAGATGCTTCGTACGTTCATGAAAGACAGGATTAGCAGCGATTTTAATGGCACTCTGGTTGTCACAGTGTATAGGAGTAGGGGCAGAGACAGAGACACCAAAGTCCATCAAAATCTGTCACGACCAAAGAACCTCCTTAGCAGTAGAAGACATAGCACCATACTCAGCTTCAACAGTAGAAAGAGCAACAAAGATTATTTCTTGCTTTTCCAAGAGATAAGAGAATCTCCAAGAAAAATGCAGAAACCAGTAGTAGAACGTCGATCAGAGGCATCACTTGCCCAATCAGCATCACAATAGGCGCGTAACTCAAGAGAAGATGTGGCAGAAAAAAGTAAAGAGAGAGATATAGTGCCACGATAATAACGAAGAACTCGTAAGAGGATAGCGTAATGAGTAGAGCGAGGAGCACTCATAAACTGACTAAGAACACAAACAACATATGTAATATCTGGCCGAGTAATAGTCAAATAGACAAGAGCACCAACAAGTGCACGATAGCTAGTAGGATCAAGCAGAGGCTCACCATCAGAAGAGGAGAGTTGGTGATGCAGCTCAATAGGGGTAGAGGCAGTGCGAAAATCAGTGATATCAGCTCGTCGAAAAATGTCAGATATGTACTTCTGTTGAGACACCAAGTAACCCCGACGAGAATAAGCAACTTTAAGAATAAGAAAATAATGAAGAGGGCCAAGATCTTTCATCTGAAACTCGGTGTGTAGCTGTTGTTTCAAGGAAAGAACAATATCGACATCATCACCAGTGATAACCATATCGTCAACATAAAGAAGTAGAATAGTGATGCCTCGAGAAGTCTGCCGAGTGAAGAAGACATAATCATAAGAGCTCTTGGTGAAACCAAGAGTAAGAACCAAATTGCAAAACCGCTCAAACCAAGCACGAGGAGTTTGTTTGAGTCCATAGATGGCTCGACGAAGATGATAGACATGCTGAGAAGGATGAGAGAAACCAGGAGGAGGAGTCATATAAACATCCTCAGAGAGATCACCATGTAAGAAGGCATTGGTCACATCTAACGGATGAAGTGGCCAGTGACGAGCAGCAGAAATAGCATAAAAGAGGTGAACAGTAGTCAATTTTGTCACAAGAGCGAATGTCTCCTCATAATCAATGTCATACTTCTAAGTAAAAGCACGAGCAACAAGACGCGCTTTGTGGTGCTCAATACTACCATCGGCTCGGGTCTTGACTCGATAGACCCAGAGATAACTGATAAGAGTAACATCAGATGAAAGAGGAACAAGATCCCATGTATGCATGCGTTGTAGAGTATCAAGTTCTTCTGACATAGCTTGTTGCCATTGGGGATGTTTCATCGCCTCACGATAAGATTGCGGCTTGGAATGCGAGTAAATAGTGGAAAGAAAGGCTTGGAAATTGGGAGAATAAGAAATGAGAGAGAAAGAGCGTACTGGGCAGAAGGCCGGCGAGGACGGTCTGGGTAACGACGGGGAACAACAGGAACATCTTCAAGAGAGGATGGGTCAACGGAGAGAGGAGTGGAATCGCTAGAATCACCAGAATTATCAATGCACCCAGAGGGAGGGGAAGGAGGAACATAGGAAATGTCTATGGAGACGTTTGGAAAGGGCACTGAATTGGTAGTTGTGGTGGAACTTGGAAGAACTATGGAGGGGAGAGAAGATGATGCAGTGGTAGTGGAAGATTGAAGAAATGAAAGATTTGCGAAGGATGAAGAAAAGTAAGGGGTATCTTCAAGAAAAGTGACATGACGGGAAATACAAAGACAGTGATAATGGGGATCATAACAGCGATAACCATTATGTTGAGAGCTATATCCAAGAAAAATGCATATGGTAAAACGGGGAGAAAGCTTGTTTCTCTCGACAGTGGGCAAAAGAACAAAACATGTGTAACCAAACGTGCGAAGATGACTATAGGAGGGAGAAAAGAAGTATAAACGCTCATAAGGTGTAATACCAGATAGAGTGAAGGTAGGAGTATGATTAATGAGATAGACGGATGTAAGAATGGCTTCAGCCCAGAACGATTGAGGGACAGAAGAGGCAAAAAGAAGTGCACGCGCAATGTCTAAGATATGGCAATGTTTACGCTCAGGGACACCATTCTGAGCAGGTGTATAAGGACAGTACTGCTGCGGAAAAGTGCCGTGAGTGGAAAGTAATGTTCGAAAGGATGTAGAGAGATACTCGCGTGCCCCATCGTAGCGAAAAATCTTAATGCGTTTACCAAACTGAGTATATATCATTTGCGCAAATTGAGAGTAAATGGAAAAACCTCAGATTGGGAACGTATTAAATAAAGCCAGGTATAACACGAGAACTAATCAACAAAAGAGATGTAATAGAAGAAACCACCAAGAGAGGAGAAGGGTTCAGGACCCTAAATATCAGAATGAACTAGATCAAAAATAGATTCAGAAATAGATTCTCGTGAAGAAAAAGGAAGAGCAGTGGGTTTAGCAAGCTTACAACCCATACATGGATGTGGAGGAAGGGAAGAAACATAATCGAGATTACCTAAACTTGTTAAGAGTTTCAGGCGACAACTAGACAAGTGACCGAGGCGACAGTGCCAACGATCAAGAGAACATACAGAAGCTATAATATCAGAAGATAAAAAAGCTGGAAGATGAAGAGAATCTAAGTGATAGAGGCCACCAACTCTACTCCCGATCCTAATCCTCTAGCTTGTAAGATTGTCCTGCACAGTACAAATAGAGGAAGAAAAGGTAAAATTGAGACCATGATCAGTGAGCTGACTAATAGAAAGAAGGTTGAGAGCTAAGCTAGAGACATGATGGACGTCAGGAATGTCCAAATGACGCAGACTGAAAACGGCCACGTACACTGCGTAACAGGATGAAGGCTCCCATCAGTGGTACGAACACTAGAAAAAGTATGAGGCATAGTAATGGAGACTAGGCTAGAGGTATCGGCAGTCATATGATGAGTGGCACCAAAATCTAAAATTCAGAAGGAGGAAGACATAGCAGAGGCAACAGACGTAGCAGAGGAAATGCTGGAGGGCAAAGAACGGTGCATAGCATGAATCTGCTCAGTATAATTACAAAAATATATAATTTCAAAAAAAAAATACAATTTGTTAATATTATTATAATTTTGACTTATTAACAAATAATATATATTATAAAAAGTTTTTAAAAACATTTCCTCGATTAAAATTTAAAAGAAGCATCCGTTCTTTCTCAAGCCATTAAAATAGTGATTTTCTTTAAAAAAAATCTCAACTCTAGTAATGGAGTGGGCCGAGGTGGGATATGGTGACTGTAAAAATACGAAAACGGTTGTGATATTAGAAAAGAAAAAAAAAAAAGAAAAGGACGGGCGGGGTGTGTGGCAACACCCTCCACCCCCACCAAAACGACATACAGCGCACTAGGAGCCCCATTTCAATGCATGGCAGGCTCTTTGTGATTATCACATTCAATGCCCATGTATAGCTTCCGAGGAGCCCCAGAATGGTCCACTTATTATTTTTCCTTCATGACTATGACTTTCACGAATAATTAAAATCTTTTTCTATTTTTATCATATCGTTGGAGGACAATGGTCATTGTTTGTTCTATTTGTAGACCAGCATAAAAGGAGGGGAGAAATTAAATAAACTGTTAGTGCAAATGCACTTTAATTAGCATGATTTGACACCTAATTAAGGTGATGTAAAAGCCTGTGTGACGTGGTATAATTAATGACTTGACAAAGCATGGTGACATGGCAAGAATTCTTAGCTTGGAGTCAAATATTTTGGAGATCTCTTTGAAGCTACTTTTGATATGTGTTACAACTTAAATTTAAGATCATATCAAGACCATATTTAGGTGAGACTAAATATGGATGGAGCTTAATTGAAAAAATACCTATCAATGGTATGATTGAAGGCTATTGAAGGTATGATTTGAAGAATTTTAATAGGTATTATTGAAGACTATTAAGGTTATAATTGAAGGCATGACTATTGTTAGTATGATTGGAATGATTGATTGAAAAATCTATTCTTGGGAAGATATGAAGGTCAAACTTTGGTGAATTGAAGATCAAGTTTGGTAAGTTTCATGAAAACGCACAAAGACATGCGCCCCTTGCGAGGTGACTGCGTGGTGAGAAACTGAGGATATAGGTTAGTTGCCGGTAGTCGGGATCGGGAGATATGGCTGAATCGACTCGGACTAAGCATGACCGGGAGGTTGATGGGCTTGAGGTCACTTCGCAATGTAATCAGAACTCAGTTAAGTCAGTAGTCAGGGTCATGTTGTAAGTTATGTTACTACAGGAGTTGTAACAGCTAATTTTGGAAGGTTCTAAAGTTTGTAGCTGCGGAGATTCTTAAAAAGGTATGGACTATATTTGGGATATTGAGGCATCGCTACCTTGCTCTGAGATTGGGTGTGCAACCGGAGCTAGAGAGAGTGTGTACACTAGACAATCTAAAGAGGGTAGTTATCTTTATTTGTGAGAGTGAGTGGCAAAGTATTTGTACTCATGTATTTTCATCTCTTTTAGTGGATTGTTTATCTCCGGGCTTGGCCAAACAGACGTAGCCTAGTTGGCGCCAAATTGAGTTACCAATTTCGTGTCTCTTTTTTATTTGGTTTGTGTGAGATTTATGTGAGTGTTTAAGTATTTTCTAAACACACAAACCACATTATATTGGCGGAACTAACACAAACAACATCAATACATAAGAAAAGAAAACGATAAGAAAGAATGCAAAACCCGTCCACCTTAATCTAATCATATGACATAAAAATGCAAGGAGGATATAGGTTCAAAATTTTCTTTCGGTAGTATTTTTTACTATTTATGTAATGCATATTTGGATTAAATACTGTTCATCATTAATATTATTTACGGTTTGGGTGTGAGTTCCTTGTCAAAAACAGTGATTTCACCCCTTTGAAAATTACAAGATATGAAAATTTTTATGAGAGCTTTATAAGTCATTGTGAGGGTGCATTTTTATATTTATCTATCAATTTGACAATCTCTTAAATAAAGGTGTTTATCTTTTATTAGTATTAAATAATAATAATAATAAAGCTATCAAAAGAATATGATTTATGAGATACAGTTTTACAACTTTTCCTGATGTTTATGATTTTTTATTTTTTTAAAATGTAGATAAACCACTGTATTGAGGAAATGAAGGAGCGTAATAAGCACTAGTACAAATGCAAGGTAATAAAGTACAAGCACAAGTACAACCAAACAAAGCACCCAATGTTGATTAAATTAAAAGGGACAAAGAAAACATACAAGGACGACTCAAAGTATCACTGATGAAGAACAACCATGACTCTAAATACCACTAATGAAGAAAAACAACAAATCCACTGGATTCAGAAATGACAACAAAGACTGGACTGGCTGTGGGCCCCACACATTTTAAATTATTTTATTAATTGTGCATGGATGGCAGTTACGAAATTTTATTTATTTATGTTTTATTTAGGTTTCAAAACCCTAGCCGCCGCCTCTTTCTTTCTCTCGTTATGGATCTTTGTTTGGATTAAGGAAGAATGAGAGATCTAGTTTTTTTCCCCTTTTCTCCTCTTTTTCTTTTGATTTGGTGTGTGGTGCTGGCGGCAAGGACAGGGATAGGTCTCTCCGTCAAGGGTTTTGTCTCTTACGTTGTGAGGTTCCATCGAAGAAATATCGTAGGATTTTGGGGGTTTTTGAGCGATCTACAAGTAAGTAAACCACATATAAATCTATATATATATATATGTGTGTGTGTGTGTGTGTATGCGAATTCTGATTTTCGATAATGGTTTATATAATTATTTTGTTAATTTGGATTTTATTGCTTAGAAAATAAAAACCATTCATATTCACAGGTTTATGTTTTGATTTTTGTGGTTATGTTGACCATTATTTTTAGAATTTATTAATATTTATTAATTGTTTATTTTATTATTGATAGTTTGCCCATGATAATTACTTTCAAATATATTAATGTTATTTAATTGATTTATGATATTTTTGCATAGTACGGTTTATATAAATGTTAGACATTAGCTTTTCATTTGGTTATTTATTGTTTACTTTGTTTTATTTATTATTTGTTTTACTTATCAAATTTTTAAAAGAAAAGAAAGAAACATGTTGTTGAGTGTTGAATTATTTCACAGATTCTATATATATAATCTTATTTATGTAGACAATATTGATTATTTATGTTAAGAGAGGTTGTCACATATTGGCATTATCTTATTTGATATAATTGGAATTATTTTTGTTAGAAAACGGGATCACTGAATTTCAGTATTGTTGTGTTGACAATAATTTTGAACTCGACATATTTTTGCTATAGAAACTTGTAGTCTCCAATTAACTGTGCAATAACCCTGTCACTGGGGGTTAAACACTGACCGTGTCGATACGTACTTCTGACATAAAAACTATAGTTTTGCACCATTCCGTCGGTGAAGAATAACGGCTTTTGATATTCTGCCTCGGGTCACCGAGGGTAAACCTATAAGTTCTGAAATCTGACTCGGGTCACCGAGTTTAAATAAATGAGTTCTGATATTTTGTTTTGGCATTGGTTGTTTGGAGACTTATATGCTCGTTATTTTGATAAATTAAATCTGTTTTGAACCATTTCTGATTTATGGGTTCATTTTGATATTTATTTCATTATATTACATTTTGTATGTTTTTAAAGATTATTGGACATTTTGTGATCCCGATATTTTTTTAGTGGTTACTTACTCGGGCTCCCAAGCTCATAATCCCTGTTGTTATTTTTTTAGGTTTTGAGGCCTCGATGCCTACTTGGTTTCGGCCTGTAGGGTGTCACGACCGCTTTGTCGGCCCCCTGGTCCCATAGAGTCGGGTTCGGGCGTGACACTGGCACTTATAAGAAATCCATGTTTATTCATTTTATTAAAAAACACTGGACTGCCAAATTAACTGGAACACAACATAAAAATAACAAACACTATATTAAACAAGAAAATAGAAATAAAAACAAAGAAAAGGCAAATCAAACACAGAGTTCTCTTGAAAACTCTTTGGTGAATTCCTCCATATGAGAAGGGGAGAGGCACACTGACATATGAATCTCTCCTTCCTCTCTCCCCCCGACGAGCACTACTTGGCCTTCATGGTTCACAGAAACTAGCTCCGTCCTACTCGGGCGCCCTACACCAAAGTCTATATTATAGGCACGAAAACTCGAAGACCCAGCAATAAGAACATTGACCAACTTGGTATTTCTCTTGAACTCACCCACCCAATCTTCACACCCTCCCAAAACGTCCTTAGAACTCTCATCTATTTTTTCTTTGATCCTTGAACACGCCTTTGAAAGTCCAGCATTTTCAATTAGTTCCATGACCTTGGCTTTTGCAAAGCAGGGCTTAAGGCAATTGCCCAAATAATTGTCTTTCAATGGAGGGATGAGGCGAGTCCTACAGTCCATGAGGAACCCTAAAACGGTCTCCTCATTAGGGTCCTCCATACCTTTGGTTTTTATAAAACTGATCCAAGTCAGAGCTGAGAGCACTGTGAATGTTGAATATTGGATGCAGCCTTCTTTGGCTCGTTGTTTGATGGATTGGATCATATCCCGGCTAATTGGGAACGTTCTTCTCATTAGTTCTGATCGTTCTTCTTCCATGTTGAGCTTTTCACTTATGATCTGGTTTTTATGTTTGAGCGAGAAAGATTCTTCAATACATAAGTTCATGTGAAAAACATAATTTCTCCAAATGTATTATATATTCATATCATTCTTTTTTTTTTCTTAAAAAAACTCATGCATACTGAAAAAGAAATTTGAATGAGAATAATAATTTTTTAAAAGAGAGGTGGGCAATGGACATTATGTATGGACGAGCCATGCACGAAGTTTTTTCCTTTTATACACCTATCCATGCACCTTTTTGATAAAAACTAGGCCTTTTTTTAAATATTGCTTTTTTTAAATTAATTACTAAAAATAGGTATTTTTTTAGAATTATTTACCAAATTAGGCATTTTTTTATTTTTTTAATATTAAATTTTTAAATTTTTTTAATAGTTGTGGGTTCCACTGGTTTTTTAATATTAAAATTTTATTTTTTTTAAAAATCATCAGGTCCCACTAGTTTTTTAATATTAAAATTTATTTTTTTAAAACCGAGATGGGTCCCTACTAGCTTTTTAAATTAAAAACAATTTTTACACTAAAAACCCTTATCATTTCATAAAAATGTTTTACAACTAGCTTTTATTCCCAAACTCTACTTTCACTAATCCTATGAGATAAAAAAATTATGGGTAATATTCGAGTTAAAAAAATTTAAAAGATAAAAAAATTATCGTGGTTAAAAATTTTTTTATATACATTAAATTAAAATTATCTCCAATAATACATAAAAAAATTAAAAATTATCTCCAATATTTATGGATCTTTCATACTAATATCGTTTGCAGATTTTCACAAAAAAAGAGACTTGGACGGTTTATATAGGCCCACCCTAACAAATGGATGGCTATGATTAATTTGATCCAATGGGCTCTTATGAATGGGAGTAGAGTCTTATTCGCAGCCCAATAATTCAAAATTTCATCAACCCCCAATAATACTCTCCACCTCACCCTAATAATTACATCTTTTACTATGAGATAATTTTTTTAGGCTCCACCTAACAAATGGATGATTATGATGAATTTGATCTAATAGCTCTGTGAATGGGGTGAGGCTACACTTGCCACCAATAATTCATCCCATCAACTCCCCAATAATACTCTCCACCTACTCCTAACAATTACATCTTTGATTATTTTTAATATCGGAGATAATTTTTAATTTTTTTATGTATTATTGGAGATAATTTTTAATTTTTTTATGTATAAAAAAATTTTTAACCACAACAATTTTTTTATCTTTTAAATTTTTTTAACCGAATATTACCCATAATTTTTTTATCTATAGGGATTAGTGAAAGTAGAGTTTGGGAATAAAACTAATAGAAAAAAATTATATGAAATGATAAGGGTTTTAGTCAGAAAATTGCTTTTTTTAATTTAAAAAAACTAAGTAGGACCCATCTCAGTTTTAAAAAAATAAATTTTAATATTAAAAAACTAGTGGGACCTGCCGATTTTTTAAAAAAAATAAAATTTTAATATTAAAAAACAAGTGAAACCCACAACTATTAAAAAAATTTAAAATTTAATATTAAAAAAATAAAAATGCCTAATTTCGTAAATAATTCTAAAAATACCTATTTTTAGTAATTAATTTAAAAAAAAGCAATATTTAAAAAAAAAAGCCATAAAACTATCCATGCACCTTCTATAGTTTTTTTTTTAAAATTAGATAAATCACGTTTTTTCAAAATACCTTCCATAAATTCTTTTGAATTAAAAAAATTAAATATTAAAAAGCTTATGTTTTTAAGTTTTCATTTAAAATTTTAAAATCTAATAAAACTTATTATATAAAAAATTTGTAAGTCATCAATTGTACTGTTATTTTCAGTTTTTTTTTAAAAATAATAAATTCATGGTTATTTATTTTCTATTAAAAAAATATATATATTTAAATATTAATGTTGATGAAAAACAATAAATAAATATATAAATAAATTAATAATACCAAAACTGGACTTACAATGGGAAGCTCCGGCGCCACCATCTTCAGGATCCGGCGCGCGATCTCATCACCGCAAGGATGGTGCCGGATCACGGTTGAACCGTGAACCACCGGTGAAACGTCTGAAATCGCTTCCTCACCCTCGCGGCAAGCCGTGGCCCAGGCCTCGATGAACTGCCACAAGCCCCGGCCATCCACCACCGCGTGATTCACGGCAAACCCAACAGCCAAGCCGCCGCTCTCAAACTTCGTCACCTGAACGGCCATGACCGGTGCTGGTAAAACTTTAGTGTCCAGCTCCGGTACGAGCCGAAGAAACGAGTCGACGTCGTGGATCTCATCGGAAGCGAGACGGATGAAGTCCGCGTCCGAGCTGGCTTCTATGAAGGTGACGTGATCATCCGGGGAGCAAGCTACAGCGACGTCACCGGTGGCGGGGAGGTAGGTGAGCTTACCGGCGAGTGGATAGAAGCAGCGGAGGGAGGCGGAGAGGGAGGATTTGAGGGAATGGAGGTCAGGGGTGGCGCCGGGGAAGAGGAGGAGGCGTTGGATGGGTGGTAAGGGGATCCAGATGGCGTCGAAGAAGGAGAGGGGGAGGAGGAGGAGGGGGTCCTTTCCCAGCGCCGGTGAAGGCGAGATGGTGATGTGGGATGCGTTGTGGACTCGGACTGAAGCCATATATATGCTTGAGCTCAGGAAAGAGAACGAAATGAATATTTCTCAAGTGCTCGGAAGATATAAGTAGGCTTATTTTATTTTATTAATATAATATTTTTTTAAAAATTATTTACTTTAAGTACGCAACATTTATAGTTATTAAATACATGGAACCCTTTGCACATGATGGAAATAAATTTCACCGACCATATAAATTTCTACAAGTACGATTTAAATATGGATCCTATCCTTGTTTTTTCCGTCTTCAACCACCCAATGTGAAACTACAGGATGGGTAAGAATCCCCTTGTGCAAATCAGTCATCAATGCTGCCTCGGTGGAAACAATAAGAGCATGGCAAGTACGAGCTCTTCCAAACAAATCATGCAGTTCATTGCTTCCTTTTGTTCATGCAACAACTCGGTCACCAAGCTCGATCTCCAAAGTGCCTGTGTATGGACAAGTTTTCAACTCTGTATCTTCAATCAATTCATGGAGAATCCGATTCAAATGTGTTGCAATATTGCTAAACAGTAAACTGTAGAGGCCTGCGGTTATGGGTAAGGATGACAGGTAGGAAGAGGGAAAGAAAAGATGAAAGATAAGAGAAGAATGGAGATGGGAGAAGAAAGGAGAGAGAGAAAACTACTTTGCTGTCCTTTTCTCATTAATTCTCCGGCATATAAAACAGATAACAATAGACATAGAATCATACATACTCAACAGACAACAACAAATAGACAATAACAAACACCTCATCTCATCCCATTGGATGGACCCCTCCACTAATTGATCCACTAACCAATTCATTGGGCATTCTACCCAACAACAAGAATCTTTCTCATAATCCACCAGCTATTCATATATCAGTTTTCCCCATGATTAAAGATTCATAAACCCTAATTCATACTCTAGATCTTTTTATTTGGAGATTGTTTAGGAACAAAGAAAGTGGCGGAAGTGTAACTGCACTTGAATCCATTAATTATGACGAAAGTGATTGGGTCTTGTGGTTCTTCTGACTGATCACACGCAGAGAGGGGAGATTGGAACCCTAATTCAGAAAACTAATTCTGAATCTTAGATCGTTACGTGCTCAGTCAGGGACCACACCCTATTTATAAAAAAACTTTATGGGGCTAATTACAAGTCTGCACATCATAGATTTGACAATTTTACCCCCAGGAATTCTACACAACATATGATTAATATGTATATCCACACATTTAAAATTAGATAATTAGGACCAAATTCAAAACTTGAATCAGATCACAATTTGGGTCCATTCAAAACTTGAATATAATAAGATATACACAATTATAAACATTAGTTGTGTACGTCTACACAACTTATGCACATAGGTCCTTATATCCCTACATAATGTGTGGTCCACAACCCAACAATCTCCCACTTGGACCATACAATCATGCACCTTCGGGAATTCAAAATTGTGTATAAATTACTATCAACAACCAAATGTAATTACAACTGAAAAATTATCTAAATCAATCTCGACCATCAGCCTCATCTTTACATGGAACATAGGGGCAGTCGTCGCCAGTACAATGCAACTAAACCCACAATGCTCAGACATACCGACTTAACTAATGACTTAGATAAAGTGTGGATGTGTAGCATGGAAATTACAAGCTAATGTGATCTACGCTTGTCTATTTCCAACTGGTCCAACTTTAAAGTCTTTATGAGATCATAGTTTAGAGCAAAAATAAATGATAAACTTTATAAAAATTAATCAAAAGTGTCATGACATCAACATGAATATCAAGCTATGAAAAATAAACTCCAACTAATCAGAAGCATTCATACTAACGACGCCCATGCTAGCAATATGTTCATGAAAAACTGTAGGCGCCAATGCTTTTGTAAGCAGATCCGCAACCATGGAATTTGTCCCTATAAGCTCAATACTAACAAAGCCACTCTGAACCCTTTCTTTAACAGCTAAGAACTTAATGTCTATATGCTTAGATCTAGAAAAACTTCTGTTGCTGTTTGAGAACAAAACTGCTACTCTATTATCACAATACAACGTCAAAGGTCTCTTTATGCTTTCGACAACTCGTAATCCTTTAACGAAATTGCATGCACCAAATAGCATGACTAGATGCCTCATAACATGCGATGAATTCTGCCTCCATGGTTGATGAAGCAACCAAGGATTGCTTAGCACTTCTCCATGAAAAGCGACACCACCGACCATAGTGAAGATGTAACCAGATGTCGACTTACGACTATCCAAGCATCCAGCAAAGTCGGAGTCGGAATACCCAATGATCTCAAGCCTATCCAACCTCTCTGATGTGAGCGCGTAATCCTTTGTCTTCGAAGATATCTAAAGACCCTTTTGGTCGCAAACCCAATGTTCTCTACCTGGATTACATTGATATCTTCCAAGCATTCCCACTATAAATGCCAGGTCAGGACGGGTACAGACCTGTGCATACATAAGACTTCCTACTGCAGACGCATAGGGAATGTTCTGCATGTATTCGGATTCAATTCCTTCCTTAGGACACTGTCTTAAACTAAATTTATCTCCCTTCGACACGGGGGTGTCATGAGGCTTACACTTCTGCATGCCAAACCTTTGCAGTATTTTCTCAATATAGCTCTTCTGAGATAAACTCAAGGAGCCTTGTGAACGATCACGATGAATCTGGATCCCTAATACAAAGGATGCTTCACCAAGATCTTTCATCTCAAAACTTTCAGAGAGAAATTTCTTAGTTTCCCAAAGGATCCCTTTGTCACTGCTGGCAAGCAGAATATCATCAACATATAGAATCAAAAATATGTACTTACTCCCACTGAACTTGTGATACACACAATCCTCAACAGTGTTCACCTCAAAGCCAAATGAGAGAACAATATGATGGAACTTTTGATACCATTGTCGGGAAGCCTATTTAAGCCCATAGATAGATTTCTTAAGTTTGCAAACCATTTGATTGGTCTCCCCAGCGACTAATCCCTCCGACTGCATCATATAAATGGTCTCCTCAATGTCTCCATTAAGAAAAGCCGTCTTTACATCCATCTGATGTAGCTCAAGATCCAAATATGCCACAAGTGCCATAATGGTCCTAAAAGAGTCTTTTGCAGAAACAAAAGAAAAAGTCTCTTTGTAATCGATGCCCTCCCTCTGAGTAAATCCTTTCGCAACTAGACGCACCTTATACCTTTCAACATTGCCTTGTGAATTCCTTTTGGTCTTAAAGACCCATTTACATCCAATAGGTTTCACACCTTCCGGCAATGGGATAAGGTCCCAAACGTCATTGTCCTTCATGGATTGGATTTTCTCACCCATAGCTTCGATCCATTTATGAGAGTTTGAGCCATTAATTGCCTCACTAAAGGTAACTGGATCGTTTTCCATTGAGTCAATATATCCTTCATGCTCATGGAGAAATACCAAATAGTCATCCGAAATTGGATTTCTCCTTACTCTCGTGGACCTCCTTAGAGGCACTGGTTCTTCTTGAATTTGAGGTTGAATGTCTTGTTCCTCACCAATAAATGGTTAAGTACCCTCTTCTTGATGGGTAGGAATAATATCATCTCTGTCATGTACCGAATGTTGCGTTTGAATGACAACAGGAAAAGAAACCTGACTGTGATCCTTAGCAACAGCAGAGAAAGATGTATCCAAATCCTCCCCAAAGACAAAATCATCACTTCGATTCTCCTCCCCAACCTCAACATCCTCAAAAAACCGGGCATTTACCGTTTCGAAAAAGGTTCTTGATGTAGGATTATAAAACTTAAACCCTCTTGATTTTTCAGAGTACCCTACAAAATAGCTACTTATTGTCCTTGCATCCAGTTTTCTTTCATTAGGCCTATAAGGCCTTGCCTCAGCTGGACAACCCCAAACTTTTGAATGCCTTTAGGATAGGCTTCTTGCGATCCCATAATTCATAAGGGGTCTTCTTAGCGACCTTAGTGGGAACTCTATTTAGGAGATAGATCAGCGGTCTTTAATGCTTCACCCCGAGAGAGTTAGGTAATGTTGTATGAGTAATCATACATCTTACCATATTTTTTTAAGGGTTCGGTTCGCCTCTCGCCACACCATTCATGCTAGGACAACTCGGCATGGTGTATTGAGGAACGATTCCACACTCCTCTAGGTATTGAGCAAAAGGGCCCGAGCGTTGCTCACCCGATCCATCGTACCTCACCGTAGTATTCACCACCACGATCGGATCCGACGGCCTTTATATTCTTGCCCAATTGATTTTTTTAACTTCGCCTTAAATGACTTAAAAAAAGTCCAAGGCCTCCGATTTCGATGTAATAAGTAGAGGTAACCATAGCGAGTAGTCATCAATGAACGTAATGAAATACCGTTGACCGTTCCAAGACACCATAGGGAAAGGTCCACAAATATCGGTATGTATAAGTTCTAAGACTTCTTTACTTCTCGCCCCCCCACTTTCCTTTTTGTTTGTAGTCTTTCCTTTAATGCATTCAATGCACACACTATTGTTGGTTTTTGTCAATTACATCAATAATTCCATCTCTTACAAGCCTATCAATTCTCTTTTCAGAGATATGACCCAAACGCTTGTGCCATAATGAGTAGGAATTTTTCATTTTTGTAATCTACGTTTTATTCCTTTTAGTTTTCAGATGATTATGGGATTCATTGTTTGTATTAACCATATCAAGCAAATAAAGATTATCACTTTCACTTAATGTCATCGGGTTCCAACCAACATCGAATTAAAATGAAGAACACATTTTTTTATTACCAAATGAACAAAAAAATAACCTTCTTTGTCTAAAAATTGAAATAGAAACTAAATTCCGATCCCGAAGGGACGGTACAATAAATGTGTTATTCAATTCTAAATAAAAAAACCCAAGACTGAAGTAACAATCTAAAAGTCCCTACGCCTACAACTCGCCTTTCCGGTCCCCATATAGATGTATCTTTCACCATCACTCGGCGTTCGGCGATTCGAGCAACCCCTGCATTGATACACTTATGTGAGTTGTAGCAGCTGAATCCAACCACCAAGTATATCTATTAACTGAAACGAAATTAACTTCGATGACAAACTTGAGCAAAAAAACATACCTTTCTTTACTGCGCAAGCGGGATACTTAGGGCGATCTTTCTTTACATGAGAAGCCTTCTTGCGGAAGAAGCATTTTTAATTCTTTATGCTCTTTTTTTCGAGGGCCTTTGGTCTTCTTACACGATTTTTGGTGCCGTAACTTTATCGTATTTCCTCTTCTTTTGAGGGGCTCGAGTTAGAAGATGCCAAATGCGCACTCTCAACTTTATCTTTGTTTCGTTCTATCTTCCTCACTGTACCAAATGTGAGATGAGCTCATTCAAAGTCCACTTATCCTTCCGACGGTTATAGCTCACTTCAAAGCCCGACTGAATCGAGGAGGGAGGGAAATCAAAAACCAAATGCACGGAACATCTTCCGCGATTCAATTTTTAAGCCTTTCAATTTCCCAGCTAGATGAAACATGTCGAGAACGTACTCACGTATGTTCCCATCACCCTTATACCGCGTAGAGACAAGTTTCCTTAGGGACAACACTCATCTCCGCCTTATCACTTCTTACGAGCGTTCCTCGAGGGTGTCAAGAAAGTGCCTAACATCATTTTTCCTCGGACATAGTGTCCGGAAAAGTCTCGGGATTGTATTCTTTATGATCATCAAACCAATGCGATTAGACCTCTCCCTACCTCTCAAAAAAACTCTCCCTATCCTCAAGAGAGCTTTGATTTGTAAGAGGTGCGGGGCGTGGTTCTCTTAATGCATGGTCTAGATCCATACATCCCAAAAACAAGTGTCACCTTATTTTTTTCCAAGTCTTAAAGTTTGTGCCGCTAAGCACGGGAACACCACGAGTGTAGCGGACACATTGCCAACACTCATGATATCAGCTGTTCATGAGAGCAATTAACAAAAAAATCAACTCACAATTAAATAACCAAAAAAATATAATAATCAAGCATATAAATAACAACCACCCATCTTCAAGTCAATTGTTGTGACATTAAACCTAGTCTTTGGACGTAGATTCAATCCACTAGTAATCAACTTGTTGCGATAATCAAGTTTTTATAGTAAAAATCTAGTCAAGTATGAAGTCTTCCTTTGGGTCGACTAAATACTCAAAATAGACACTTAATAACTATAAACAACTTATTACCACATGTGCAAACAAATCTACGCCGGGACAACGGTCTTCCTTTGGGCCGACATGTTATGCGCATGAGCATAAGCATGCACTAATACCATGATTATTTACAAACAAAAAGTTTCCACAACAGAGGTCACTTTGGTGACGATGCTGCTTCTACCAATTGTAGTAAATACCCAAGAAAGCTATAAAAGCAACTCTAAATTGTTATTTCCCAATGATTATTAAAGCCAACTTTATAATTATGAATTAAAAAATTAAATTCATAATAATTAAATCAAAATCCAAATATTATCCTAATCAAAAATCAAAAGTAACATAACTAATTAATTATACTGAAAAGCTTTGATTTTGATAATAATCATCAAGATTATAATGATAATAATAAATCTAAATATGTATCATGAATGACTTATAAATCAATTCAAATCAATTCATCTCTATCAGAGAAACAATGCCATGATATATATCTATATTATATAATATTAAAATAAATATTGAAATCAGTGAATCAATTAATTCACACAAACACTGTGAATATTCAATATATATAATATTAAAATAAATATTGAAATCTATGAATCAATTAATTCACACAAACAATATCATTGTGATGTGTGCAGTTATTATATCATCTATATATATATATATATATATCAATTAACAATTATGATATCATGTTCAGATTCTACTGAATATATTATATACATATATGAACACCCAATCAATATTGGATCATCTTCGTATTAACATCAAAATTCGGGACTGAAAGCATGCATAATAAAAACGTGTTTACATGCATGCATATTAATCAATAAATTCAAAATTTAATTAAAATAAATCCCAAACAATTCCAAAACAAGATGGCTCTGGTACCAATTGATGGATCTAATGGGTATAAACCTTAATTCATACCCTGGATCTTCTTGCTTAGAGATTGCTTAGGAACAAAGAAAGTGGCGGAAGCGTACCTGCACTTGAATCCATTGATTATGACGAAAGTGATTGGGTCTTGTGGTTCTTCTGACTGATCACACGCAGAGAGGGGAGATGGGAACCCTAATTCAGAAAACTTAATTCTGAATCTCAAATCGTTGCGTGCTCAGTCAGGGACCACACCCTATTTATAAAAAAACTTTATGGTGCTAATTACAAGTCTGCCCATCATAGATTTGATAATTTTACCCCCAGGAATTCTACACAACATATGATTAATATGTATATCCACACATTTAAAATTAGATAATTAGGACCAAATTCAAAACTTGAATCAGATCACAATTTGGGTCCATTCAAAACTTGAATATAATAAGATATACACAATTATAAACATTAGTTGTGTACGCCTACACAACTTATGCACATAGGTCCTTATATCCCTACATAATGTGTGGTCCACAACCCAACAAGTACCACTTCCCAACAAGTACCACTTGTCTGCTGTCTATTGGCACGTGTCACACGTTGTTGATTCCCATGTGTTTTCTGTTCTAGATGGTCTTTTTTGACTTGGTCAACCCCTACATAAACAGTGTGAATCAACAATTTAGTTGAATTTTTTGGAAATAAACCCAAGTTTAGTTTGAATCAACCAAAAGGAACCTGCTGACATTGTCTTAGTGAAGATATCAGCAGCAACATTCTCTTTACTTCACTTGGCAAATTTGCAATTACAGGCTTGCTGAAATCTGGAGTAGCTTTATTTAAAAAAAAAAAAAGAGATTTCATCAAAACCCACATCTAGATAGAGGTGAGGACGGGCTGGTTAACTGGCCTGACGAGCCCGACCAGCCGGATTGCGGTTCACCGGCCCATCGACCCTGACCCGACCCGACTTCCATGTTGACCCGGCGGGTTGGACCCGGTAGGCCGGACCCAGCTGGCCCACCCGATTAAAAAAAATTAAAAAATTCAAAAAATTCAGGAAAAAAAAATTCAAAAAACTGGTTGAGCCCGGCGGGCCGGAAGGGTTGCAACCCGGTTCTAAGCTGGGTCTGGCCCGACGGGTTGACCCAGCGGGCAAACCCGGTTCTAAGTTAGGTCTGGCCCGACGGGTTGACCCGGCGGACCAACCCGCCGGGCCATGGGTTGGGGCAAACCTAACCCGAACTGGCCCGTCGAGCACATGCCGTGACCCCGCGAGCCGGTTCCGGGTTGAGCACGGGCCTTGCCGGGTTGCCGGACGGCCCGTGCCCACCTCTACATCTAGATACAATAACCTCCAAATTATTGGGATCCATACATTTTTAGCCTTTCTTATGTCCATATATCATAACCAACAAAGATACATTTCCTTGTGTTAGAGTTTAGCTTGCCACGCTTCGAAACTAAGACATGAACATAACAAATAGAGCCAAAAACTCTTAGATGCTTGACAGAAGGCTTCTCTTCAAACATCAACTCATGAGGAGTCTTCATATTGATTTAATGTAATGCATTTGGTTGATAACATATGTTGCACATCTCATGTCTTCTGGCCACAGAGCTTTGGATATTTTTTTGCATATAACCCACTTAGTTTCTCTACACTTAAAAGTATCCCAATTAGTTTCTGTATTTTCAAGAGCATAGGGGCTAGTTGGAAAGAGACTAAGAGTAAATGAATTAAGTGGGCCCATTTTTAAGAGTAGATGGACTAATTGAAAGGATTTTCGAGTAAAGAGACTAACAAGGAAAAGAGAGAAAAGTAGAGAGACTAATTCAGATATTATACCTATTTTCTCTACACTCTTTAATTCTAATAACATACTTAAATCATCCTTCCATCCTCTTAGGACACCATTGAAGCTAATTTTTGGCTTCTTTGATTTATGTTTTTTAAGAATTATAACGAGTATGTGTCAAGAATATGCACAAGTGTAAAGTAACCTCAAGTAACACATATACTCTCAATTTATATGGGTTTTGAAATTTAATTTTAAGTCATTTTTAAACTCTTCAACAGTCATCGCTTCGTGATTATTAAGTAAAGGGGTTGGAAAGTTCAACATTTCCAACCAATTCCATAACCTCAGTTATTTCAAAGCAGCCTCTGATGCAATTGCTTGTAATAATTGTTTTTTAATTCAGGCTCAGCCACCCACAGTTCACGTGGAACGCTGGAATTAATGGTCCATTTATTATTGTCCTTCATGGCTTCTGCCTATGTCAAATTTTCTGGACCAAGTGAGAGCTGAGTGCACTGTCAATGATGTTGAAATTTTTGGCTCGTTGTCTAAGAGATTGAATGCGAGATCTACGAGTATTCATTCATTTTTTTTATTATTATTATAATAAAAATAGATAAATCACAAATTTATTAAATAAAAAACAACCACACAAATAAATAAAATATAGAAACTAACAAAAGTCGCTCACCAAAAATAAGGAACAATATAACATAAAGTCTAATGACAAACGAAATAATAAGAACAAAAAAAGAGATAACAGCTTAATTGGCGAAAGCCTCCGTCTGAGAGCACATGCCAACAAAGGCTGATGAGAGCAGAAACCTACTCCAAGACCTGATTAATGCCTGAATTGCCTGTTTGATTCGAAACCCTAGCGCTGATGAATATTCATTTATTTTGAAAAAATAAATTAATAATTAGCTATTTCTAAGAGGATTGTTTGTAATTTAATTTGTTGTTGTGGTGTTGTTTTTGTTTGATTTCAGGTTTTCCGGCATGAAAAAGATAAAGGTTGGTCGTTGTTAGAAAGATATCTTTTTCTATTATAATTATGCCGTTGGAGGATAACGGTCATTGCTTATTTCCTTATAGTTTTTCCCTTTATCTTAAAGAAGCTTAAATGGATTGGGAAATTAAACAAGCAACATCAGTACGATAAGAAAACCACAACGAAGAAGGCAGAGCCTTCAAAATATCATGATTTCTGAGATAGACTATCATCTTCTAGTGGTCCTGATTTTTTTTTTTTAATATTGATAAACTACTTATATTAAGAATAAAGAAAAGATGTGCAACAAGCACATGCACATGCACTATCATCTTCTTCTTCAAAATTAGAAGAAAGATAACTAAAGCTCCGGTTTTCGGACTCCCTTAGCTGTGTTCGCCTCGTGTTTTTCTTGTTATTTGTTTTTTCGATTTTACACTTCTAGTGATATTTTGTTTTGATTTTTTTTCTAATTTCACTTCTGGTGCATTTTTTGGTCGTTTGTAGTTATTGTGTCACTTCTATTGTTGTTGTTGTTGTTTTTATCATTTTTTATGTTGCACCCAATATTTTTTTAATGCATTATGAATTATTCATTTTTTTCACAAACAGAAATAAAAAATTAAAATAACTAAAGTCTATTAGCACAAGTATACAATCTTCTGTTTTTTTTAATGAATGTCATTCATCCAATTTTTTTAAAAAAATATATTTAAGTACAAACAAACAAGTACATGATGATGTTGATTAAATTAAATTCTTTTACAACTATAGCTTTCATAACAGAAAGCATACAAAAGTTTTAAGATTTTGTTCACAGCTATCATTTTCTTTTCCATAAAATTAAAACAATCAATAATTTTTTTTAAAAATCCATAAATTTATTTTTGAGACTACTTGTTTTGTTTGTAAAGTCTAAATAGTTGTGGATATAAATTATGTCTTCTCCATGTATTTTTCCTAATAATTCAAATCTTTTTAATAAAATAAATCAATCACAAATTTATTAAACAATTCAAAAATTTTCCATCAGAACTATCATGATATCATAATTCTTTTATAAAATTAAACATTTCCTTCAAAGTATTACCATAACAGATGAACATTAATGAAAGAATACAATATATTTAAATAATTAAAATATTATAATAGCATTTTCAGAAGAAAACAATACACACAGTGCACAACCTGTCTTTACAGAAGCACTTATGTCAATGCATTAGACATCTACCAACACTAATATTTGAAAGATATAAAAATTGTTTTCAAATAAAAATTATACTCTTCTGGATATTTTTGTAGGAGCCAAAAAGAATAGGTGGGATGATAAATCCATGGTTCATCTATTTTATTAAAAAAAAATAGGTGGGAGGATGCCATCTTAACAAACAAATAAGCTTAGACTATTTTACGTCACATACCACTGCAAATTTTGGATAAACAACATCTAATTTTAGATCAAGCTAAATTATTCAACTGCTAATACTCTTTACTAGCACCTAAAATGAATAATCATTTTTATTAATTAATTTTTAAGTGTCACCATTTTTTTAAAAATTATTTGTATATTAATTTTTGTAACCTCACATTAATCATTGATGGATATCAAGTTATTGTCTGGTTTTATTAGCTGTTAAATTAATTGATTCATCTGTTTTATTAGGTATTTTGGTATCATGTCCTTGACTGCTTTATTGCTTGTAATTATTTTTATTCTTAAATAAATTATAGTTTGTTCATTTTATAAAATAAAAATAAAAATAATGTGCAATATAAAGTTGTCATACATATTACAACGTCTGCACTAAGTTCTCTCTTATATCACTACCGATGTAAAGAAAACATTTCATCCCCGTTTTTACTCAAAGATTGAATGGTCTATCTTCCTTTTAGAATTTTTTTATAATTTATTTTATTTAAAACGATGGGTAAACCATTTTAAAAAAAAATGTTGAAATTGCTTTTAGAAAATTTTCCTCTACGGCAACGGGCATTCACTGTCTTTCGGATATTAAGTCGGTTGACCATTTTTTCTTCACGTGCCCAGTGGCTAAGAAGATTTGGAACCGCCTTACTCCTCTATTTAATTTCCAGAGAGCCCCTTCGTCTAGCTAGTGTGGACCTTTGGGATGGCTGGTATAGGGATCTTAGGCCCCCCTCCCCCCTAAGCTTCTTTGTTTGTTGGTTGCTAGAGTTGTCATTTGGCAGATTTGGCTTGCTAGAAATAACTGCCTTTAATTCAGTTTTTATTTATGTGCCTGTCTTATGTCTGAAAATTTGTTTCATGTTCCACTCGTGGATTCCAGCAACTCCGGCTAGAGACTTCCACAAGCTGGAGGAGTCTATTTCCGCGGTCAGGCGCTTTATTCAGTTCTCAGGTCCATCTTCCAGTGAGGAGTTTGTTCCTGACGTGCACGATGATTTCTCTGGCTAATTGTTGCCCATGATGTACTGCCTGATCTAGGAGGAGTCCCTCTCTCCTTCTAGTTGTCTTATTTTGTGGATTGTCCTGTCCCATTTCTAGCGGTTCTGTTGTGTTGTCTGTTCCTCTGTTGTGTTTCGGTTCTGGGTGAAACCTCTCTTTTGTACTAGTTGCTTTGTACTGCTATTCATTTTAATGCATTTGTGGTTTATCCACTTTATTAAAAAAAAAAAATACAATACTAACCCCAACCGGTGTTTGAGTTTGAGGTCTTATTCTTTCTTCTCTTTCTTAATTTGGGTGTTTTGCAGTTTGTTTTTCCCTTTCAGTTGTCTGTTTTGCCCAGGTGGATATATATATATATATATTGTTATGATGTTATATCAATTAATATAAATAGTTTATTCATTTTAAAAAAAAAAATATAACGACTCAAACACTATTGATTTAAGAATAACAACTCACAACAGATTCACTAGAAGTGGATTCAGATACGACAATCTCAAAAACAACATAAAAACAACAGTTAAAAAATAATAATAAAAGCAAATCAAACACAGAGTTCTCTTGAAAACTCTATGGTGAATTTCTCCATATGAGAAGAGAGGCACACTGACATCTGAATCTCTCCTTGCTTTCTCCCTCCGACGAGCACAACTTGACCTTCATGGTTCATAGAAACTATCTCCGTCCAGGACCGTCCTACTCGGGCACCCTACACAAAAGTCTATCTCATAGGCCCGAAAACTCGAAGACCCAGAAAAAAGAACATTTGCCGACTTGCCATTTCTCTTGATCTCACCCACCCAATCTTCACACCATCCCAAAACGTCCTTAAAACTCTCATCTATTTGTTCTTTGATCCTTGAACAAGCCTTTGAAAGTCCAGCATTTTCAACCAGTTCCATGACCTTGGCTTTTGCAAAGCAGAGCTTAACGCAATTGCCCAAATAATTGTCTTTCAATGGAGGGTAAAGGGTTGAGGCGAGTCCTATAGTCCATGGCGAACCCTAGAATGGTCTCCTCATTAGCGTCCTCCATGGTTTTGGTTTTTATGAGGCTGATCCAAGTGAGAGCTGAAAGCACTGTGAATGATGAGTGTTGGAAGTTGCCAGCATCATTGGCTCGTTGTTTGATGGATTGGATCATATCCCGGCTAATTGTGAACGTTTTACTCATTAGTTCTGATCGTCCTTCTTTCATGTTAAGCTTTACACTTTTGATCTGGTTTTTATGTTTGAACGAGAGATTCTTCAATACAAAAAGTTCATGTAAAAAAACATAATTTCTCCTAATTTATTATATTCATATTATTCTTTTTTTTTCCTTTAAAAAAAAATCATGCATACTAGAAATAAAAATTTAAAAAAAAATATTGCTCTTTCCCATGTTCACCTCTAGCTCGTGACCGGTTTTTGGGCCCTGTTTTTTCTATACTTGTTCTTGTCCCGTCATTTTTTTCAATAAATTCATAATTTATCTATTTAAAAAAATTTTAAAAAAATTAATTTCAAAGAGATGGACAATGGACGAGCCAGCCAAGAAGTTTTTTTATTTCTCTTTATATACTTATACGCTTTATATAATCTATTATTTAAAAAAATTGAATAATTCATAATAAATTCTTTTGAAATAAAAAATTTAAAATTAAAAAATTAAAAATATCAAAGAGCTTATGTTCTTAAGTTTTTATTTAAAATTTTAAAATTTAATAAAACTTATTATATAAAAACTTTGTACTTATTTTCAGATGTACTGTCATCAATTGTACTATTATTTTTTATTTTATTTTTTTTTGATAAAATAGATAAACCACAATTTATTAAAATCAAAAGAGTAGTACTGGAAAAACAAACCAAGAAGACTATAAGCAAGTAATATGACGGCAAAAAATGCCGAACAAAGTCCAAGCAACACACAAGCAAAAACAAAGTCCACTAGAAGTGGAAGGAACCAAAAGAAGGAACAACTCATAAGGGAAAAGAACACCCCTGGAAGTAACCCAAGAACATTAGGGGCTGCTGATCTCTTCCCTCCTGGACTCAAGAAACTCCAGACTCCTCTTGACTGTATGAGAAGACTCTTCCAGCCTTTGCATTTTCTGCTCGGGAGCTGCAGAAACCCAATTTAAAAACATATGAGAAACTTTAATGATCATAGATAAACAATTAATAAAACAATCATAAAAAATTCTCCTATTACGCTCGAGCCAAATATTCCAAATTAAGGCCCTAGATAAGATATCACAGGTTATCTTGTTGTCCCCACTGAGCTTGCTCCTCTATCGACCCGACAAGTCAATTAGGGATGATGGGAGGTCGATTAGAGCAAAAATCTGCCTAAAGTGTTCCCAAATTTGAACTGCAAAAGGGAAGTGAATAAAAAGATGCTCCGTAGTTTTAATGTCTGTAAAGCAGAGCATGCAAGTAGCAGTAGGGAGTTTATTACATTTTTGCTTTGCCAGATTATGACGGGAGGTCGATTAGAGCAAAAATCGATGTACTATTATTTTCAGTTTTTAATAAATTCATAGTTTTTTTAAAAAATAATATACATTTAAATATTCATGTTAATTAGAAATAATAAATAAATAAAACGAAACTGGACTTACAATGGGAAGGTCTGGCGCCATCATCTTCAAGAATTGGCGGGCGATCTCATCACCGCGCGGATGGTGCCGGATCACGGTTCGATCGTGAACCATCGTTGAAACCTCTGAAATCGATTCCTCAGCCTCGCGGCAAGCCGTGGCCCAGGCCTTGATGAACTGCCACAAGCCCCGGCCATCCACCACCGCGTGATGCACCGCAACTCCAACAGCGAAGCCGCCGCTCTCAAACTTCGTCACCTGAACGGCCATGACCGGCGCTGGTAAAACTCTAGTGTCTAGCTCCGGCACGAGCCATAGAAACGAGTCGACGTCGTGGATCTCATCGGAAGCGAGACGGATGAAGTCACCGTCCGAGTTGGCCTCGATGAAGGTGATGTGTGTTGCGTGTGAGGAAGCGCGGAACTAGTGTGGCAATTCGTCAAACACTTGGTGTGCAATATCACAATACCTAGCAATCACACAATGAATGGGTAATGCAAGGATAACATACAACCAATCTCACAAGAATAAAGTATGAGACACCAATTTAACGTGGTTCGGCTAAGAACAAGCCTACATCCACGGGAGAACAATGTTTCACTATATCATGGGGGATAACAAGAGTACAAGAGTATAAAAAATAGGCATAAAACCACAAAAGGATTACCAAGCTCTAAGAACTAGCCTTACCTCAAAAACAAGGGTTTTACCTTGCTTTAATGAGATCAAGCAAGAACAAGAGCTCTCCTCTACACCACTCTTTTCACTCTCCAAATACAAGAGAACTCACCCTCTCTATCTTTCTTTCTTTTTTCTCATTACACAACACCCAACAAACATAACCCTATATAAACAATAGAGCAATCTAGACCGTTGGATTAAAAGAGATCAAGATTTTGGCTTCATCACAAGGATATCAAGCCAATATTTAACAATGTGATCATCTGGGGAACAAGCCACGGCGATGTCGCCGGTGGCCGGGAGGTAGGTGAGCTTACCGGCTAGTGAATAGAAGCAGCGGAGGGAGGTGGAGAGGGAGGATTTGAGGGAATGGAGGTCAGGGGTGGCACCGGGGAAGAGGAGGAGGCGTTGGATGGGTGGTACAGAGATCCATATGGCGTCGAAGAAGGAGAGGGGGAGGAGGAGGAGGGCATCCTTTCCCAGTGCCGGTGAAGGGGAAATGGTGATGTATGATACGTTGTGGATACGAAATGAAAAGTTCTCTAATAATGTTCCGATCGAAGATATTATAAGGGCGCTTATTATTTTCTTTTCTTTTTTTTTTAAATTAAAATATTTTAAAAATTATTTACTTTAAACACACACCATCGACATTAATTACATGGGACCCTTTATTTGTTTGGTGAACTGTCACACCATTAGTGTAGTATCCGTCACTTAATTCTATGATTACTGTCACACAACATTTGTGGTGGACTGTCACACATTTTTTTTTAAGTAGATAAACCACTTCGATTAAATAACAAATTAACGAGTACAAATAATCCCCCCACTTTCCTGATGTCACACCCTCTTTTTTATTCACTCTTGTTGTTTCTGTCTCTGTTTTGTTATTTTATTTGTTTGTCTGTGTTATTTGTTCGTCATTCGCAGTTTTAGTTATTCTAATAAATTTATAATTTATTCATTTTATTAAAAAAAAAATTTACATGGGACCGTTTCCACATGATGGAAATAATTTTTCACAGACTATATATCTGCAACTATATATTCAGTTTTTCAAAAAATTGTATAATTACAGTGTTAAATATGAATCCAACTAATACTCAATCCTCATCTTCAGACGCCCAATGTGAATCTACGGAGTGGACAAGAATCCCTTTGCGCAAATCAACCATCAATGCAGTCTCCGTCAAAACGATTAGTGGATGGCAGACACTTGACTTCCGTACCAACAACAAGCTCGTCCAAATTAAACAAATCATGCAGCTCATTGTTTCTTTTTGTTCATGCAACAGCTCGGTCACCAAGCTCGATCTCCATAGTGCCTGCGCTGCTGGACAAGTGAGAAGCAATATTGCTAAACAGAACGTAGCTCGCATGTGTTGAAGTCTCAAAACAGTGTCGGAGAAGGATTTTCAGGAATATTGAGAACATGAGAAGAAGATCAGAAAGAAAGAAAGAAAGGAGACAAGAGTGAAGCATGGAAAATAATTCTCCAATATTCTTGCTTTCATTTTATTGTCACAATATATAATAGCTTTAACAGACTCAAGCATTTTTCACAAACACATGGCATGCCCGTACACGTCTCCACTCAATTCTATGATTACTAATAGACGTCATGTCTCCTAATTACAAAGCTTTAATGACTACTAATAACATGATTAATCCAGCCAACACTTGCTAGTAAGTTGTGACCAAATAAATGAATTTATTGTCGATCGTCCTCCTCGATTTTGCCTGGAGATTAGCACAAGGCCTTGCCGGGTTGCCGGATGGCCCGTGCCCACCTCTATATCTAGATACAATAACCTCCAAATTATTGGGATCCATACATTTTTAGCCTTTCTTATGTCCATATATCATAACCAACAAAGATACATTTCCTTGTGTTAGAGTTTAGCTTGCCACGCTTGGAATCTAAGACATGAACATAACAAATAGAGCCAAAAACTCTTAGATGCTTGACAGAAGGCTTCTCTTCAAACATCAACTCATGAGGAGTCTTCATATTGATTTAACTTAATGCATTCGGTTGATAACATATGCTGCACATCTCATGCCTTCTGGCCACAGAGCTTTGGGTATATTTTTTGCATATAACCCACTTAGTTTCTCTACACTTAAAAGTATCCCAATTAGTTTATGTATTTCCAAGAATAGAGAGGCTAGTTGGAAAGAGACTAAGAGTAAATGGACTAAGTTGGCCCATTTTCAATAGTAGATGAATTAGTTGAAAGTATTTTTGAGTAGAGGGACCAACAGGGAAGAGAGAGAAAAGTAGAATGACTAATTTGAGTATTATACCTATTTTCTCTACACTTTTTAATTCTAATAACATACTTAAATCATCCTTCCATCCTTTGAGGACACCATTGAAGCTAATCTTTGGTTTCTTTGATTTATGTTTTTTTAAGAATTATAATGAGTTTGTGTCAAGGATGTGCACAGGTGTGGAGCAACTCAATAAACACATATATTCTCAATTTATATGGATTTTGAAATTTAATTTTAAGTCATCTTTGAACTCTTCAACAGTCTTTGCTTCGTGATTCTTAAGTAAAGGGGTTGGAAAGTTCTACATTTCCAACCAATTCCATGACCTCAGTTATTTCAAAGCAGCCTCTGATGCAATTGCTCGTAATAATTGTTTTTCAATTCAGGCTAAGCCATCCACAGTTCACGTGGAACGCTGGAATTAATGGTCCATTTATTATTGTCCTTCATGGCTTCTGCCTCTGTCAAATTATCTGGACCAAGTGAGAGCTGAGTGCACTGCCAATGATGTTGAAGTTTTTGGCTCGTTGTCTAAGAGATTGAATGCGAGATCTATAAGTATTCATTTATTATTATTATTATTATTATTATTATTATTATTATTATTATTATTATTTTGATAAAAATAGATAAATCACAAATTTATTAAAAGAAAAAACAACCACACAAATAAACAAAATATAAAAACTAACAAAAACCGTTCAACAGAGATGAGGAAGAACAGAACATAAAGTAAAATGACAGAAACAAAATAACAAGAACAAAAAAAGAGATAACAGCCTAATTGGCGAAAGCCTCCGTCTAAGAGCACATGCCAACAAAGACTGATGAGAGCAGAAACCTACTCCAGACCTGATTAATGCCTGGATTGCCTGTTTGATTTGAAACCCTAGCGCTGATGAATATTCATTTATTTTGAAAAAAATAAATTAGTAATTAGCTATTTTTAAGAGGATTGTTTGTAATTTAATTTGTTGTTGTGGTGTTGTTTTTGTTTGATTTCAGGTTTCCCGGCATGAAAAGATAAAGGTTGGTCGTTGGTAGAAAGATATCTTTTTCTATTATAATTATGTCGTTGGAGGATAACGGTCATTGCTTATTTCCTTAAATAGAGGGGGAAATTAAACAAGCAACATCAATAAGATAAGAAAACCACAACGAAGAAGGCAGAGCCTTCAAAATATTATGATTTCTGAGATAGACTATCATCTTCTAGTGGTCCTGATTTGTTTTTTTAATATTGATAAACTATTTATATTAAGAATAAAGAAAAGATGTGCAACAAGCACATGCACAAGTGAAAGATAATTAAAGCTCCGGTTTTCGGACTCCTTTAGCTGTGTTCACCTCGTGCTTTTCTTATTGTTTGCTTCTTCGGTTTTACACTTCTAGTGATGTTTTGTTTTTGATAATTTCACTTCTGGTGCACTTTTTGGTTGTTTGTAGTTATTGTGTCACTCCTATTGTTGTTGTTGTTGTTTTTATCGTTTTTTATGTTGTACCCAATATTTTTTTAATGCATTATGAATTATTTATTTTTTTCACAAACAAAAATAAAAAATTAAAATAACTAAAGTCTATTAGCACAAGTATAAGAACAATCTTCTGTTTTTTTTTTTAATGAATGTCATTCATCCAATTTTTTTTTTAAATATATATATAAAAGTACAAACAAACAAGTACATGATGATGTTGATTAAATTAAATTCTTTTACAACTATAGCTTTAATAACAGAAAGCATACTAAAGTTTTAAGATTTTGTTCACAGCTAATCATTTTCTATTCCATAAAATTAAAACAATCAATAATTTTTTTTTAAAATCCATAAATTTATTTTTGAGACTACTTGTTTTGTTTGTAAAGTCTAAATAGTTGTGGATATAAATTATGTCTTCGATCCACGTATTTTCCTAGTAATTCAAATTTTTTTAATAAAATAAACCAATCACAAATTTATTAAACAATTGTAAAATTTTCCATCAGAACTATCAGGATATCATAATTCTTTTCTAATATTAAACATTTGCTTCAAAGTATTACCATAACAGATGAACATTAATGAAAGAATACAGTATATTTAAATAATTAAAATATTATAATAGCATTTTCAGCAGAAAACAATACACACAGTGCACAACCTGTCTTTACAAAAGTACTTATGTCAATGCATTAGACATCTACCAACACTAATATTTGAAAGATCTAAAAATTATTTTCAAATAAAAATTATACTCTTCTGTATATTTGTGTAGGAGCCAAAAAGAATAGGTGGGATGACAAATTCAAGGTTATCTATTTTATTAAAAAAAAAATAGATGGGAGGATGCCCGTCTTAACAAATAAATAAACTTTGACTATTTTAGCTCACATACCACTGCAGATTTTGGACAAACGATGTCTGATTTTAGATTAAGCTAAATTATTCAACCGCCAATACTCTCTACTAGCACCTAAAACGGATAATCATCTTTATTAATTAATTTTTAAGTGTCACCACTTTTTTAAAATTATTTGTATATTAATTTTTGTAACCTCACATCAATCATTGATGGATATCAAGTTATTGTCTGGTTTTATTAGCTGTTAAATTAATTGATTCATCTGTTTTATTACGTTTTTTGGTATCATGTCTTTGACTGCTTTATTGCTTGTAATTATTTTTATGCTTAAATAAATTATAGTTTGTTCATTTTAATAAAAATAAAAATAAAAATAATGTGCAATATAAAGTTGTCATACATATTACAACGTCTGCACTAAGTTCTCTCTCTTTTGAAAAGGGTAAGTTCTCTCTTATATCACTACCTATGTAAAGAAAACACTTCATCCCCTTTTTTACTCAAAGATTGAATGGTCTATCTTCCTTTTAGAAATTTTTTATAATTTGTTTTATTTAAAATGATGGATAAATCATTTAAAAAAAAAAATGTTGAAAGAAAAGATACAATATTAACCCCAACCTGTGTGTGAGTTAGAGGTCTTCTTCTTTCCTTCTCTTTCTTAATTTGGGTGTTTTGCCGTTTGTTTCCCTTTCAGTTTTCTGTTTTGCCCCCACTTCTAGTGGTGGATATTGTTGTGATATGGGAGATGACCAAGAGTGTGATCAAAGGTGTTCGATGATATGCTTGGAGGTTTTCCCAGTATTGTTTTGCGTGAAGTCAAAAGGTCAAGGCAAATGATAAAAAACAGGGAGACAGAAGAGTTTCACAGCCAATCCGATACATCCACTAGCTTCTGGAAATATATATAAAACTAAAGCACTAAACTTAACACCCATTGGTTGATACAACAAAACAACTTCCCATTGGTCTAAAAATAATCTAGACTCACTTAACCATTGGCTCCCCACTCACTCCCAGAGATACATAAATATTAGTACATTCACAAAAGGTTTCAAATGCTTCAACTACTCATACGACTTAGCATCCATGCCCTGCTTACTGAACAGAGTGGTTCTTCATACTCAGTGTCTCAAAGCCATGCCCATTTGCTTCCTCTCCAGCGCACATGACCTGTCTCACCTCCATACACCTTACTTGCTCACCATGCCGGCTATCCGGGTCTTGTCTTCAATCAACTTCTCAACAGATATATATTGTTACGATGTTATATCAATTAATATATATAGTTTATTCATTTTTTAAAAAATATAACACTCAAACACTATTGATTTAAGAATAACAACTCACAACAGATTCACTACAAGTGGATTCAGATACGACAATCTCAAAAACAACATAAAAACAACAGTTAAAAAAATAATACTAAAAGCAAATCAAACACAGAGTTCTCTTGAAAACTCTTTGGTGAATTCCTCCATATGAGAAGTAGAGAGGCACACTGACATCTGAATCTCTCCTTGCTTTCTCCCTCCGACGAGCACAACTTGACCTTCATGGTTCATAGAAACCAGCTCCGTCCTACTCGGGCACCCTACACCAAAGTCTATCTCATAGGCCCGAAAACTCGAAGACCCAGCTATAAGAACATTTACCGACTTGGCATTTCTCTTGATCTCACCCACCCAATCTTCACACCCTCCCAAAACGTCCTTAGAACTCTCATCTATTTGTTCTTTGATCCTTGTACAAGCCTTTGAAAGTCCCGCATTTCCAACCAGTTCCATGACCTTGGCTTTTGCACAGCAGAGCTTAAGGCAATTGCCCAAATAATTGTCTTTCAGTGGAGGGTTGAGGCGAGTCCTACAGTCCATGATGAACCCTAGAATGGTCTCCTCATTAGCGTCCTCTATGGTTTTGGTTTTTATGAGGCTGATCCAAGTGAGAGATGAGAGCACTGTGAATGTTGAGTGTTGGAGGTTGCCAACTTCATTGGCTCGTTGTTTGATGGATTGGATCATATCCCGGCTAATTGTGAACGTTCTTCTCATTAGTTCTGATCGTCCTTCTTCAATGTTGAGCTTTTCACTTATGATCTGGTTTTTATGTTTGAGCGAGAGATTCTTCAATACAAAAAGTTAATGCAAAAAAACTTAATTTCTCCTAATTTATTATATTCATATTATTCTTTTTTTTTTCTTTGAAAAATCGTACATACTGAAAAAGAAATTTGATTTAGAATAATATATATATATATATATATTAAAAAGGTGGACAATGTACGAGTCATTCCGTGTTTGGTACCCTGGATATCCCAGGATAGAGATGGGATATCCAGGGCTACAGCCCCATCCGAGCGTTTGGTTTGCTGGATGGGGCTGGATGGGAATGTCCCCCATCCCTGAAAATGGGATGAGTGACGTCCCACTCTCATCCCACCATCTCATCCCTTTCTCTCTCTCCTTCGCTCATCCATTTCCATCTCTCTAAATATTTTAAACTAATTAACTTCAACTAAAAAATTAAGTTAAATAATAAATAAATATGTTATTCATTAATAATCCATTAAAATAATTTAAACTAAATAAATAAAATATATTTTTATTAATTATCTGTTATTTAAATACTTTCTAAAATATTTAAATTTAAATAAATTAAAAATATCATCCATTAATTAAATTAAATTAAACAATTTAAAATATTTTTTAGTGATAATTTGAAAGTACATTATTAGTTTTTAACCTTTTGGTTATTCATAATAGTTTCCGATTATTCGCTACAGTTTCTAGTTATTCATAATAGTTTCCATTAATTATGTTATTAATTAATAATCCATTAAAAATATTTCATGCTAAATAAATAAAAAATTTATCTATTAATATCCGTTATTTAAATCAAATACATACTTAAAAATGGATATCCAAATATTTACATATCCTTATCCCTCCAACCAAACACCAAACAATTTTTATCATTACTATTAAATCCCTCTAACCAAACATTTAAACATGGATATTCCCATCCATGGATATTTCATCTATGGATATCTCCCATCAATTGAATATTTTATCCCACTATCCAAACACTATTTATAAATCACAATTTTTTTTAAATATACCTTCCATAAATTATTTTAAAAAAATTAAATATAAAAAACCGTTTATGTTCTTAAACTTTTACTTAAATTTTAAAATCTAATAAAACTTGTCATAAAACTTTGTACTTTTTTCAGTTGGACCGTCATCAATTGTACTGTAATTTTCAGTTTTTAATAAATGCATTATTTATTTATTTATTTTTAAATATATATTTAAATATTCATGTTAATTAAAAATAATAAATAAATAAATAAATAGAAAGAAAAACTGGACTTACAATGGGAAGCTCCGGCGCCATCATTTTCAAGATCCGGCGGGCGATCTCATCACCGCGCGGATGGTGCCGGATCACGGTTCGATCGTGAATCACCGCTGAAACCTCTGATTTCTCAGCCTCGCGGCAAGCCGTGGCCCAGGCCTCGATGAACTGCCACAAGCCCCGGCCATCCACCATCGAGTGATGCACCGCAACTCCAACAGCGAAGCCGCCGCTCTCAAACTTCGTCACCTGAACGGCCATGACCGGCGCTGGTAAAACTCTAGTGTCCAGTGTTGGATGTGGGTCCTGTGGGTCCCACATGTTTTACACTCAAACCTTTAGTCCCACATTGCCTAGTGGAGAGAGTTGCTAAAGAATTCATTGCTATAAATACATGCCTAAACCATGAACCAAAAACACACACTTGCTTATTTCTTCTCTCATATTCTCTTTCTTCCGGGTGTGCCTTTTTACGTGCCTGGAAAACCCAATTATTCTGTTCTCATTCTGTGGTTCTTTGCCTGAACCTTGTGGGTGCGCTTGGGATATCTCGACGCCAAACGTGCTAGGCTACGAGAGTTCTTCCTTCCCGGGTTAGTGTATCTCCCGCGCTGGAGTGAGGCCGTAAAAATCCTGCACGAGGAGGCCAATTCGAGTAGAGGGCAGTGCTTCCGCACGCCTACCCCAGGCTGGAAATTTCTAACTATTATTTTTGAATTATTATATCACTGTGATTTTGTATTATAGGTTTACAACTCTTGTTTATAGTATTTGCATGCTATTCAGTAGTATATTTCCTACATTCTAACGCTGAATTGGGTCTTATACATAAATTGTTTAGCTGCAAATATATTTCTGTATTTTATAAGCATATTCTGCGATATTATATTTTGTACGCATAATACTATAGACTGTACTTTATACATAGATATCCTGTATACTATATTCATACATATAATACTGTATCTCGTATTCTTATACATATAGTTCTACAGTATTGTATTTCTGCTTCTGCACATTAAAACTTGCTTGTGTCACATTAGTAGACCTTGAACTTGATTAACGTACATTACACACACATGGATGCACTAATCTGACATTGTGTAAAACCCTCGTCAAGTTTGACTGTGAAGGTGAACTTTAGGAGGTGGAAACATCAGTCGAATTTTGGTTGTACACCTTAGGAGTATCCACGACTCTTACTCTATCCTCCGATTCGATTCCTCCGATCTTGATCCTAGTGGACTTTCTGCCGATTATCCATCTCAACTCGTAGACCAAACATCTAGCTCCTTAGCTCCTAGTAAAACTCCCTCAAGAGATCGATTTCCACTGCCGCCATAGAATTCTTAGCATTCTTTTCCGATCGCTCTTTATGACAAATACTTTGATTATAAGATCGCTAAGGATATATGGAGTGCCTTAGAAAAAGGAGTATGGCCCCGATAATGCTACTAGGATTAGCCACCTGAGCATAGAGTTTGAAAACTACAAGATGGTAGACGGAGTAGAGATGGGAGAACTGATTCACACCTTTCAGGACTACCTTAGTGCCATAGAGAAGTGTGGTCATCGCGTACAATGAGAGCCACATTGTGTCCATTCTCCCGAACAAGCTACCACCTTCTTGGTCGGGGCTTTGCAAATGGACTTAGACACAAGATTGATTCCTTGGACCTTGTAGGAGTTTACAACACCATTAGAATCGAGGAAGCCAACCCGAATCTTCTCTAAGGGGTGTAGATCCTCATAAAGGTCGGGTTTATCTAACTGAACATAGTGATAGCCCTAATAGCTCTAAAAGCTCTAGGAATACCCACTCTTCTGATAGAGGTCGTCAGTTTTCCCCTAAAGGGAAATCCTTTAAGGCCAAGGGCAAGCCAACCCATTCTCGTTCTCAAACCTCTCAGCAACCCAAATCTTCTGCTTCTAAACCTTATGAGAAAAGTCCTAAACATTGTTTTGTTTGTGGTAGGACAAACCATGTTGCTCGTGATTGCTTCTTCCGTAAGACTGAACCTGTCAGCAAAAACTCCGGTCCACCCAAACCGCAAGTAAATGTACTTGAGATGGGTGAACCTTCCTCTGGGACATTCTTTAGGTCAGTATCTTTCATTCCTTCTGTCAATTTGACTTGTCAAAACCTAGAGTGGTTCCTTGATTCTGGTGCTAACGTCCATGTTTGCGCTGACCGTTTCTGGTTCTCCACTTATCAGGTCTCAAGTGGAGGATGTGTAACTCTTGGAAATGGCTCAGTAGCACACGTGTTAGGGAGAGGACGGATTGATTTGAAGATGACATCTGGGAAAGTTCTCACTCTGTTAGACGTTCAGCATGTACCCGACATTAGAAAAAATCTTATCAGTGGTTCCCTTTTGATTCAGTCTGGTTATAAGATTGTACTTGAGTCAAACCGTCTTGTAATCTCCAGGAGTAATCTTTTTATTGGTAAAGGTTTTGTATCTGGTGGTCTGTTCAAGCTCAATGTATGTGAACCTTCTAATTTATCTATCAATGAAAGTTCTGATTATCTTTCTTCCTCTTCTTCTGTTATTTTGAACATTGAATCTTCTGATCTTTGGCATGGAAGATTGGGTCATGTGAACTTTGGATCCATTAGAAGGTTGATGAACCTTGAACTGATTCCTAAATCCAAGATTGATCAAGTTTCTAAATGTCAAATCTGTGTTCAAGCCAAATTACCCAAGAAACCATTTCCTCGCATTCACCGTAATTCTGAAGTTCTTGATTTGATCCACAGTGATATTTGTGATTCTTGTAGACCTCCTACCAGAGCGGGAAACCGTTATTTCATTACCTTTATCGATGATCATTCCCGATTCTGCTATATCTATTTGATCAAATCCAAAGATGAAGCCCTTAGCAAGTTCATGATTTTTCAAAGTCAAGGCGAGAATCGCCTAGGCAAGACCGTTAAGGTTCTTAGATCCGATAGAGGGTGGAGAGTATACTTCTAATGCTATGTCTTCATTCCGTGAACGTAATGGGATTGTGCATGAGTTTACTCGCTCCTTACACTCCCCGAGTCCAAAGGGGTTCTCGAAAGAAAAAAACAGGACATTGATGGACATGGTAAATGCCATGCTATTAAGTTCCCAGTGCATCCCGAGAACTTGTGGGGGGAGGCTTTGCTCTCAGCTTGTTTTATCCTGAATAGGATTCCTTTTAAGGACCGTAGCACAACACCCTATGAACTTTGGAAAGGAAGAGCCCCACAGCTCAACTACTTCAAAGTGTGGGGGTGTCTAGCTAAGGTTAAGATCCCTGATCTTAGAACCCGGAAGATAGGCCCTAAAACCTTAGATGCAGTGTTTGTAGGGTATGCTCTAGATAGCAATGTTGGAAGATTCCTAGTTATTAACTCAGAGGTGAGTGAAATAACTAGAAACACTATCATTGAAGCTAGAGATGCTGTCTACTTTGAGAACATCTTCCCTCTGAGATCAGCCTCCAATCCCAGTCCTTCTGTACCTCTGACCTCTAGCTCTACTTCTGGATCAGTTCCTATCCCTGTACAGGAACCTAGAAGAAGCAAAAGAGGTAGAGTGGAAAGGAACCTAGGTGATGATTTTGTCACCTTCATGATTGAGGATACTCCTACCACTTATCAAGAGGCTATGGCTTCTGTTGATTCAGTTTTTTGGAAAGAAGCTGTAGATGATGAGTACCACTCAATCATGAGTAACCACACCGGATACTTACTTCCCGCCTCTTGGGAGTAAACCTTTGATGTAAATGGGTCTTCGGGAAGAAGTCGAGACCCGATGGATCCATTGAAAAGTTCAAGGCCGAGTTAGTTGCAAAAAGGGTTCAAACGAAAGAGGGACTTGATTACTTTGACACCTACTCACCGCTGCTCGCACCACCACCATTAGGATCCTTATAGCACTTGCCTCGCTTTCGGGTCTTGAAATCCATCAAATGGATGTAAAGACTGCTTTTAAATGGTGATTTAGAGGAAGAAATTTACATGGAGCAACCTGAAGGCTTTGTTATTCCTGGACAAGAGCACAAGGTCTGCAAACTTGTAAAATCTCTTTATGGACTGAAGCAAGCCCCAAAGCAGTGGCATGCCAAGTTTGACTCTACAATCATCTCTTATGGATTTGTTGTAAAACAACTATGACAGTGTGTTTACGATGAAATTAGTAGATGGCAAATGTGTTATTGTGTGCTTGTATGTTGATGATCCGCTTATCTTTGCTTCCGATCTTAATCTTGTCTCGTGATGTCAAGAACTTTCTCGAGCAAAGAAGTTTGATATGAAAGATCTAGGAGAAGCTAATGTTATCCTAGGAATCAAGCTTACGAGATCGAGATATGGCATCACATTATCCCAATCTCATTACATCGAGAAAGTGTTGGAGAAATACTGGATATCCGGATTGCAAATCTGTTGCTACACCTTTTGACCCCAGTGTACACCTTAAGAAAAAAACAAAGGTGAACTCAGTAAATCGGGATCTCTATGCTCGGATCATAGGATCTCCGATGTATCTATCGAACGTAACTAGACTCGACATCGCGTATTCCGTATCTAGATCGAGTAGATATACCAAGAACTCCAAATCAAGAACATTGGTTTGCTCTTGAGAGGGTTCTCGATTCCTAAAAGGTTCTATGACTTTTGGACTGAGGTACTCTGGATTCCCTAGTGTGGTAGAGGGATACACAGATGTCAACTGGATATCTGACTCGGTAGATCTTAAATCAACCCTCGTGCAAAAGTATTTTTACTTGGTGGGGAGCTATCCAATGGAAATCGCTAGCGTAAGCTCAATGCTAGGAGCACCATGGAAGTCGAATTGATTGCGCTTGATTCTACATGTCATGAGGTCGAGTGGATTAGAAATTTACTTTCGAGATTCCTCGTTATGTGTTCTCCTACGCCTCCCTATTGCTATACATTTGTGATTCTAAATCGCTATTGAACTGCAAACGCGTAAGTACTAATGATAAAATGAATGGGCATATGCGGATCCGCCACAAGTCAGTTTGGAGACATCTGAAGCACAACGTTGTGAGCATTGATTACATAAAGTCAGAGCTAAATCTAGCAGATTGCATGACTAAAGGCTTATCGAGACAAATGATAGCCGAGGCGTCGAGGGGAATGGGGCTAAGCCCATAAAGGTTAATAACAATAGTGACCCTCTACTTTGAATGGAGATCCCGTGGATAGAAGTTCAAGGGAAGCTATTGATTGGTTGACTCGGGAGAGCAATCAGATGCATATTTGAGATATGTACTTTTAACCCCATTCCTATGACGCGGTGCTCTCATGTAGTGGTGTAAAAGGTCGAGCATAGCTCTTAATGAGATCAAATGCTGGTTAAGCGAGATATTACACTACAAATATCTCTGGAGATCTCACCTATTTGGAGATAGTCGTCAAAGTCATAGCCTATGAGAGTCGACGGGCTAACTCTCTAATAATCTCCATGAAATGATATCGAGCGCACGGCCAATAACGCGCCAACCCCGCTTTATCCAAGAGCAATCACAAGATCATCATTAAAGTTGAATTCGATTCAAGGAGTTAGTAGTTCAAGAACTCGGCTCACTCATCGTCTCTATCGCTTGGAAACTCTAATGAAAAGTTGAGGTTCAAGTCTTCAAAGACACCTTGGCTTGATCAGTGAAAACCCAAGGTTCGAAAGCGATTCATCTCTTATTCTTTTTGATCATATATTTTTGATTGATTATCTTCCCAAAAATCTTTGTTGCATCCGCTATCATTGTTGGTCGTACTTTAGGTTATGAGTGTAGTGGGGGATTGTTGGATGTGGGTCCCGTGGGTCCCACATGTTTTTTACACTCAAACCTTTAGTCCCACATCGCTTAGTGGAGAGAGTCTGCTAAAGAATTCATTGCTATAAATACATGCCTAAACCATGAACCAAAAACACACACTTGCTTATTTCTTCTCTCATATTCTCTTTCTTCCGGGTGTGCTTTTTTGCGTGCCTGGAACCGGGTGTGTTTTTTACGTGCCTGGAAAACCCAATTATTCTGTTCTCATTCTGTGGTTCTTTGCCTGAACCTTGTGGGTGCGCTTGGGATATCTCGACGCCAAACGTGCTAGGCTACGAGAGTTCTTCCTTCCCGGGTTAGTGTATCCTGCGCTTGGAGTGAGGCCAGAAAATCCTGCACGAGGGAGGCCAATTCAGTTAGAGGCAAGTGCTTTCCGCACGCCTACCCCCAGTCGGAAATTTCTAACTATTATTTTTTTGAATTATTATATCACTGTGATTTTGTATTATAGGTTTACAACTCTTGTTTATAGTATTTGCATGCTATTCAGTAGTATATTTCCTACATCCAGCTCCGGCACGAGCCGAAGAAACGAGTCGACGTCGTGGATCTCATCGGAAGCGAGACGGATGAAGTCACCGTCCGATTTGGCCTCGATGAAGGTGACGTGATCATCTGGGGAACAAGCCACGGCGATGTCGCCCGTGGCGGGGAGGTAGGTGAGCTTACCGGCTAGTGAATAGAGCAGCGGGAGGGAGGTGGAGAGGGAGGATTTGAGGGAATGGAGGTCAGGGGTGGCACCGGGGAAGAGGAGGAGGCGTTGGATGGGTGGTAAGGTGATCCATATGGCGTCGAAGAAGGAGAGCGGGAGGAGGAGGAGGGGGTCCTTTCCATGTGCCGGTGAAGGGGAAATGGTGATGTGGGATACGTTGTGGATTTGAACTGAGGCCATATGCTTGAGCTGGGAAAAGAAAACGAAATGAATAGTTCTCTAATAATGTTCCGAAGATATAAGGACGCTTATTATTTTCTTTTCTTTTCCTTTTTTTTTTTTAATATTATACGATTTTAAAAATTATTTCCTTTAAATACACAACATCGACAACAATTACATGGGACCCTTTGCACATGATGGAAATAATTTTTCACAGACTATCTGCAACTATTTAGTTTTCAAAAATTTGTACAATTACAGTTTTAAATTTGAATCCTACTCTTACTCAATCCTCATCTTCAAACACCCAATGTGAATCTACGAAGTGGACAAGTATCCCTTTGCGCAAATCAACCATCAATGCAGTCTCCGTGAAAACGATTAGTGGATGGCAGACACTTGACTTCCGTACCAACAACAAGCTCCTCAAAACAATTGCAGCCAAGAATTGAATCCAGCCAACACTTGCTAGTAAGTTGTGACCAAATAAGTGAATTTCTTGCCGATCGTCCTCCTCGATTTTGCCTGGAGATTGGCCTACAGGGCCAGTGCAAGTGCCAAGAATTGAATTGAATGCATGTCTGCATCAACATGCACATCTTGCAGATTCATGTATCAAGAGTCCCTCTAATTTGGTATACATTTGGCAACTAGTAAGTTAATATTGGTATATTAGGTCCCACGTAGCAACTGGTATGAGAAAATTGATTTCTATTCTGTGCAAAAAGTCCCGTGAGTATTTTTTTTAATTCAAAATATTTAATAAAATATGACTCATGAATACTTTTTGCGGGAGGATGCCCATATTAATAAGTAATGTCTATAATCTATATCACGCATTTAAATGAATAATTTTTAAAAATATAATATTAAAACTCGGAAGAGAAAGCACGTTTTACCCAGGGGCTAGGTCGGGCGGAGACCTCAGTGGAGGTCCGCGTTTTGGGTCAGTGTTCACGAATATTATTATCTGAAACGATAGAGGGTTGGGGAGACCCGCAAAAAAATTTCTTATTAAAGATTTTCTTACTCTCCACTTTGCCGAGGTGTGTTGTTTGCAAGAGTCCAAATTGGAATCGGTCTCCCAGATTATGTGGAGGGAGATTGGTGGTGCTAGAATAGACTAGTTTGAATTTGCTCCAGCCAAGGGGACGACAGCGGTATGATTATCAGGTGGAATGGTGCCATCATGGTGGGTAAGTTAGATAAGGTGGGGGCGTTTAGTATTACTGTGAAGTTTCGCGACAAGCGTGACAACTTCAGTTGGAGATGCACTTCGGTGTATGGTCCTACAGCGAGAGCTCACAAGCAGATTTTCTGGGAGGAACTTCGGAGCTGCGGGGGTGATCCGATGATTCCTTGGATTATTTGTGGAGATTTCAACGCCATCTTCACCACGGAGGACAAACCATCAGGGGCTCCTAATTTACAGGAGATTCGCATTGCCAACCGGTTCATGTGGGACTTGCGTTTATGTGAGCCGCCGACGGTGGGTAGGAGATACACTTGGACGAATGGGCAAAGGGACCCTATATGGGTGAAGTTGGATCGGTTCCAGGTGAATAGCCCCTGGTCTGATCGGTTTCCCCGTATGCTGCAAAAAAGCCTTCCTAGGCTGGGTTTAGACCATGTCCCTATCCGGTTAGAAGTGGGGGAACATTTCTCGACGCCGAGATCTTTCAAGTTTGAGTTAGTTTGGTATACGGTTGAGGGTTTCCGGGAAATGGTGCAGAAGTGGTGGAAAGAGATGACACCCGTGGGTTGTGGAGCTTACGTGATCTCCAAAAAGTTGGCAGGACTTAGAGACCATCTGCGGGTGTGGGCGAAGGAGAGCTTTGGTTCTATCAAACTCAAAAAGTTAGACTTGTTACAAGAAGTGGAGAGATTGGACATCATCAAGGAATCTCGTTGTCTTTCGTCAGATGAAGTCGTCCTTGAGCAACATCTTTTCCAATCGTTGGAGACGATTCGTAAACAAGAGGAAATTTACCGGCGTCAACGGTCTAGGCTTCAGTGGTTAAAGGAAGGTGATAATAACACGAAATTTTTTCAGGCAGTGGCTAATGTGAGGAAATGCCGGAATCTAATTCCAGGTATTAGTCAGGATGGGAATTTGGTCTTTGATCCAAGAGGAATTGGGAGGATCTTCATGTCTCGATTTCAGTAGTAATTTGGCAGTAAGCGATCTTCGCGCTTCAAAGTTGATCTCCCCAAGCTCTTAGCACTCAAACCTCATGTGGAGTTAGCGGATTTGGAATGTCCCTTTACAAGGGAGGAGATCAAAGAGGCTGTCTTCAGTCTAGGGGGAACAAAGCCCCAGGTCCGAATGGGTTCCAGATTCATTTCTTTAAACAGTTGTGGGAGACGATTAAGGAGGACATTTGCAAGCTTTGTGAGGATTTCTACTCTGGTAGTGCTAACTTAGAGAGGGTTAACTGGGCAAATAATGTGCTCATTCCAAAGGTGGAGTCCCCGGAGCGGCTGGAGGAGTACAGACCTATCAGTCTGATCAATCCAACCCTCAAAGTGGTATAAAAAATTTTGGCTACTCGGTTGGGGAAATTTATGGATAAGCTGGTGGACTATGCGCAATCTGCATTTCTGAAGGGTCAATGTATTCTGGATAACGTGGCTACCGCGGAGGAACTGATCTTTAGTATGAATATGCGAAGGCTGCCGGAGTATATTTTGAAAGTTGATTTTGCGAAAGCATTTGACCTCGTGGATTGGGAATTCTTGCTGGAGCTTCTTAAAGACAGGGGTTTTGGGGTTAAGTGGCTGGCTTGGATCGAGAACATTCTTTCTTCTACTAAAGCGAATGTACTGGTTAATGGTTCGCCAAATGGTTATATCCGCTATAATAGGGGATTGCGGCAGGGGAACCCGTTATCCCCGCTCTTGTTCGTTTTGGTCACCGATGCACTCAGTGCAATGTTCAACCATGCATTAGATTCAAGGGTGCTGGTGGACGTGCCGCTGGGTTCTTTTAAAAATAGATGCAACCTCCACAATGCGGATGATTTGCTTTTTCTAACCTCAGGAGGTCTGGAGGACCTCAGAATAGTCAAACTTAATTTATATCTATTTGAGGGTATGTCTAGACTCCAGGCTAATTTTTCCAAGACATGTTTGTACACTGGCAGATAGGGTGTCTTACCGGATGAGGCAGTGGCCTTAACTCTGAACTGCGCAACAGGGCTTCTTCCGGTGACGTACTTGGGTATTCCGATCTCCTGGGGTAAACCTCGAAAGCAAGATTGGGAGGGGCTTATTGCGAAAGTGAGACAACGCCTGCCCTCCTGAAAATGTAGACATCTATCTATTGGAGGTCAGCTTACGTTGGTGAACTCGGTTCTTTCAGCGATCCCAACATATTGGATGTCTATTTTCAGATTGCCTTCCTCGGTCATTAAAGCAATTGATAGAATCCGAAGGGATTTCTTGTGGTCGGGACCGGATATTGATATTTATGTCGCGAACGAGAGCAAGGTGGTTGGGGGGATTTCGGATTTGCATAATTTTAATCAAGCGCTCATGGGGAAGTGGTGGTGGAAACTCTTGAGTAATCACAACTGGGGAGGGGCAGAGGTGGTCCAGTATAACTATGGAGTTACGAGTTGGAATCTGTTTCCACATATTCGTGGGAGGGTGTCATTTTTCTGGAAAGGAGTTTTGAGCGTCCATTATTGGAAATGGTGTGTTCTCGGTGAAATCGTGTTACAACTTCTTAAATGATGGGGGGCTAAGGTGTGACTTAGCGAACATTATTTGGAAAAGTAATTGTCCTAAGAAGATCAACATATTTAATTGGTTGGTTTGGAAAAATAGAATTCTATCGCTAGATAATCTGACGATTAGGCGATGTAACTCTCTTCCTACTGCTACTTGTGTGATGTGCCATGCTGGAGTTGAAACAGTTTACCACTTGTTCCTTCAGTGTATGTTTGCTAGGGAGGTGTGGAGTTTTTTTTGTAGGATGCTGCTTTTACCTAACCTCCCAGAGACGATTAGTGATTTATGGCGGTTTTGGAGAGGTTCTGTTAGACCGGCCCTTAGACTGGCGTTGGATCTAGTGGTCAAGGCGTTAGTTTGGAATATTTGTCTTGCGCGCAATAATAGAATTTTTAATGCTAAAATTCTCCCTGCACATTGCATTGTCCTAAGTATTAATCGTATGCTTCTGTCATGGTTCGATGCTCTTGCAGATAACGCCAAGATGAAGATGGAGGATACCATGGCCGCAGTCAGGCGCAGTCTCGAGTTCGTTGAGTCTAGGAGCCAGTTGGACAGGGAGGCTACTGCTGCTGAGGAAGCACCCGATCGTACTGAGGAGTAGTTTGTTTTCGTGATGTGGTTCAGAGGATGACCTTTATAATCAGGTGGTCTGTTTTGTCAGCTCTTGTATCACTCCTGGTGGTGGAAGCGATTTTTATTGTTATGGTGTTGGTGTCTTGTATGGGTTCCTTTCAGTTTAATTTAAGTGGTTTATCCATCTTTTCAAAAAAAAAAAAAACCGATGAGAACATCCGTCTTCCTTAAATTATATTATTATTATTAAATTCCATAAATAAATAAATATATACCGCCAAAGCCTTCAAAACTTTGGGTTTCACGGAAGGGTCCCTCTAATTTTTCATTTATTAAAAAAAATCTATTTTCTAATTATTTATTTTAAAATTCAAGTTCATCTTAATTACAAGATTTCCTATGCCTTAGTTCACCGGTGGTCGCTTGTTCGGAGCAAAATTAACCTTGTGCAAGGGCAACTGTCATGCTCCCTATCACGAGAAAGACGAGCTCACCCTATTCTAATTGGTTTTCTTTAAGTATTATTTTAATTAGTGAGATATTTTGGATTATTAAATTTTTTTAGTAGGTAATCAAACTATATATTTTTTTCATTTGGGTGTCAAAATTTTAATTTGAATAAAAAAAAATTATCCAACTTTAATTTTGTTTCACCAACAAATCACCCACACAAATTAAACCTTCATATATTGATGTGGAGGCCGGAATTTCTCAATCATTATGTGCTAGATAAGATAATATGATTTACTTTGATGACATATATAGACATGTTGATTGAGAAATCTCGGCCAACACATCAACAAATATAAGGCCAAATTGTTTGGATAACATGCCCTGTGAAATCAAACTTGGGTAACCATATTGATTTAAATTAAAGTTTGATCACTCAAATGAAAAAAAGCATAGTTTGATGACTACGTACTAAAAAATTTAGTCCATCTTGGATCTATGAGTTCTGTGTGGCATAGGTCCATGCATGGGATTTATAAATAATTAATTATTCTTGCTAATTTTAAATATATCATTCTTGCATGTTCTTTGGCGCTACTGTACTAGCTCGTCTATGCTTACACGCAGAATAATATAATTTAAGCCTATAATACATTGTTTTGGAAAAAAAAATAAAACACTGATAATGTCCTATTTGATTGCTTGTTGGATGATGAGGCATGCAAACTATACTGTAGCTTGTAGACGGATAGAGACATCGGGCTATTAGATTCTGGATGAGCTGCTCCTCGAGAGCGAATCCTAGCACTATGCTGAGCAGTGCAAATGAATTTATACATAAATTGGCCAATTCGTTGTAATATAACATTTACTTTGTTCCCTGTTGGCTTAGATTTTTTTTAAAAAAAAAAAATAGATAAATCACTGCTTTATTGAAGAAAAAAAAAAAGACAGATGAAACAAACACGTACAAGCGAAATAGAAAAAAAGAAAAACAAAAAACAATCATCAGAGGTGAGCCACAACAAGAACAAGAAAATAACAAAATCCACAAGAAGAAAGAAAGAAAAACATCCTAGAGGGTGAAGGCCACCGTCTTTAAACGTAGGCTTGCATAGGCTGACAGAAAGAGTCTCATACTCCAAGGCTAGATTATGATCTGGATCGCCGATTCGATTTGAAGCTCTTGTGCTTATGACATTGAGGGAGCGCTTTATCTTCTGAGAAACTTCACTGAGAGTATGTTGTTGATTATCTATTGAAAACTAAGAAAAAAAAGCATATTAACAATTTTAATCATTATAGATCTTTTGAGATGGATTATAAATGCTACTTTTTGATGCCATGTTCTTCTTCTAAATATTAGTATTTAGCTTGCAGCTCTTTTACCCAAAAAACAAATATTAGAAAAATATATAAAGTAATTTAAAATAAAAATAATACTCAATATAAACTTGACAAAATACTACCATGTATATAATACATTATATTTTAATTTTCTTTTATCAAAATAAAAATAGTTACCAATCACACTAATTCAATTGAACTCACAATAAAGGAAAATTTTCATTATTTGTATCATAAAAATTAAATTCATTTATTTACCATCTTTATAATAGGGTAATTGGTATTTCATTCATATCTCTACTAAAAAAGGTATTCTCGAAATAATAAAAGTTACCACATTACACTAATTCAATTGAACATGTTCCCGTGGTAGACATGGTGAATTTCTTTCTTTTAGAAGGGTGTTTCTAGCTGTTTGCCGGCATTTAAGGAGTGTGTCTTGTTAGAGGGCTCATATACTTTAGGCCCATATTTTATTTCAAAGCATTTTCACTAAAAGTTTAGTACCACATTGCCTAGCTACAAGAACTTCATCCACTTTATATATAGTACTATTCATTATCCTTTACATCTAATGGCCGAGAAAATTTAGATGCTAGAGGCAGCATATTTTCTAACCAGGGTGAATACATTAAGTGGGGAGCTTAGGGACAAAAAAATGGTGGAGTCCAACGGCCAATGGTAATTTTCTAAATGACAAAGGTACTCGTTGCCCGGTGGCACGTTTTTTCTGTTGAGGCCCTTGTCCTAGAAAGATAAATATTTTCGATTGGCTAGTTTGGAAAAACAATGTTCTCTCTCTAGAAAATCTAGCTAAATAAAGATGTAATTAGCTTCCGACCACTACTTGTGTGTTGTGCCATGTCGGGAGCAAATCGGTCGATCACCTTTTTATTCATTGTAGTTTCACTCAGCATGCGTGGGGGTACTTTATTATATTGTTACAGTTCTGTGACCCAAACCTGGAATGTTTGGAGGACTGATATGATACCTTCTAGAAGGGAAATTGGGGACATGGTCGTTAAAGCTTATGTGTGGAATATTTGGATTGCTAAAAATGAGCGCATCTTTAATAATAATTTTTTGCCCGTGCATGCTATTATTTTGAAAATTGATCGCATGTTATTATCATGGTTCTCCCCAGCCTCAAATGGTATGAGAGAGAAGTTGCACGATTCCAGTGTTGTCATTATGTGCAGTTTGGAGTTCCTTGGATCTCGCGCTGAGGAGGCTAGTTAATGCGGGGTGTATTGAGGAACAAACCTATGTCTTTCTGCACAAATGAGACATGGCCTAACAAGAATATTTTGGTAATTTTTCAAGCGGTGGATTTTTGGTTTTTAAGGGTCTCACTTGAAGTAAAACGGGTCAACGAGCACAAATCACTAGCTTTGCTAGTGAGTCATGCCAGTTTTCGGCCTAATCCCATCACCTTGGCCTCGAAAACAACAATTTTGCCATTTTAGGAAAGATTTGATTTCATTATATCTTAGACTAGAAATCTCTGATTTGTAAGCCGTTTGTGGCAATAGTCTTTATTTTGTTAAACCTTTTATTTTTTGCTGATATTTGAGAATTTACAATTTTTGGTAAAGTTTCAAATTATCTCCTATCTTAGCGCTATTTTCGCCTATTTATTGTAAGCCTACGAGCAAGAAAAAATCAGTTTTGTTATCATTATTTTCTTGAGTAATAAGATTTTACTCTTCCCAAATTCCCGGCTATCTTTGATCAACAGGGTTTGGACAACTTGTTACCGGGCATTCGAAGGCCAATCAACGGGTTTCGAATATACCGCTACATCAGTTTGGTACTAGAGTCGAATAGATTATGCCACCACGAGGACGAGTTGCGGGTCGCCCAACGCAAAGGATGGAGCAGATGTACGATCGTGAGGACGATACTAGATTTGAGCAGCGAGTTGGCCGCCTCTTAGACCATCGGATGGAGAGGATGATGGAGGAGCTGACTGAACGGATGACCCAAATAATGGGTAATGTCAATTAAGGGCGTGTCTCTGAAAGTGGAAGTGAAGGCACCATTGAGGAAGACAATGGCTACTTTGTTGACATTGCCCAAGCAGGGCGATGAGGAGGGCAATATCGTGGAGGTGACAATCGACACTTTCGCGATGAAGATAGGCGTTGGGAATCTGGTATACGGGTCGATATTCCAGAATTCCATGGTGGACTACAAGGAAAAGATTTCCTTGATTGGCTGACCACTGTTGAGGAGGTCATGGAGTTTAAAGGAGCCCCGGATGATAGAAGAGTGGCGCTAGTGGCGACGCGGCTGCGTGGGCGTGCAACCGCATGGTGGCAACAACTGAAGCTCAACCGTACCAGGTTGGAGAAGGACAAGATCAACTCTTGGGAGAAGATGAAGAAACACATGCGCTCGAATTTCTTACCCCACAATTACCAGCGCATGATTTTCAGCTGAATTTACGGCAAGGAACTCGTACCGTGGAGGAGTTCACCACAGAGTTCGATCAGTTACTGGCTCGGATTGAAGTTCAAGAATCAACAGATTAGTTGGTGGCAAGGTATATCGGCGGCTTGCAGACCCAGATCCAGGACACCGTCAACCTGTTCGACCTAGTCTCTATCTCGGCAGCCCATCAGCAAGCTTTGATTATTGAGCGGCAACAATGGCGTTCAGTCCTATTAAGCTCTCGGGGTACACATAGAGGAGGCTGTCCGATTCCCTCTTCTACGGGTGAGCCAGCCCGAGGGGGAGTTACTGTTAAGCGTTCCACAGGAAGTAGCATGACCAAGGGAACCAGTAGCACCATTCAGTGTTTCAGTTGTGGAGAAAAGGGGTATCGCCAAGCGGATTACAGGAAAGCAGGGAAGAGAGTTATGCTTGCCGAGGAAGAAGAGGACACGGGAGACATTCTTCCGCCTGTGTTTGACAAAGATGTCCTTGATGAGGAGATTGTTGAGGGTGACGTTGGTACGACATTGGTCGTACGAAGATCCTTCTTGACACCCAAGGCTACTGAAGATGATTGGCGGTGATCTAACATCTTCCAGCCCACCTGTACTATCCTTGGGAAGGTATGCAAGTTTGTGATTAATGCAGATAGTTGTGCAATTGAAGAGGCAATCCCAAAGATTGTGAAGCCAATTGTAGCTGAATTCAAAGATCTATGTCCTGAAGAACTACCTGATAAGCTACCACCATTAAGTGATGTTCAACATCAGATTGGTGTGGCCTTCCAAATCAATGGCGAATTCGAGGGTAATTCTGTTCAACCTAGGGAGAATGATGCGGGGTGTATTGAGGAGCAAGTCCATGTCTTTCTGGAGAAATGGGACATGACCTAACAAGAGTATTTTGGTAATTTTTCAAACGGTGAATTTTTGGTTTTTAAGGGTCTCACTTGAAGGAAAACGGGTCAACTAGCAATTTTGCTATTTTAGGAAAAATTTGATTTCATTATATCTTAGGCTAGAAATCTCTGATTTGTAAGCCGTTTTTGGCAATAGTCTTTATTTTGTAAAACCTTTTATTTCTTGCTGATATTTGAGAATTTACCATTTTTGGTAAATTTTCAAGTTATCTCCTTTCTTAGCGCTATTTTCGCCTATTTATTGTAAACCTACGGGCAAGAGAAAATCAGTTTTGTTATCACTATTTTCTTGAGTAATAAGATTTTACTCTTCCCAAATTCATAGCTATCTTTGATCAACAGGGTTTGGACAATTTGTTACCGGGCATTCGAAGGCGAATCAACGGGTTTCGAGTATACCGCTGCATCACTAGTGGGGCACCCATGGGCGAGGAGGAGCAGGAAATGTTTACGGGCTAGCCTTCTTCTTTGTCTTGGGCTTTGAGGAGGCTTGTTGTTCCTCCCTTTGTTGTGTTACACTGGGTTGTAGGTTATGGTTCCACACCCAGTGAACGGTTGGTTCTTATTGTTTTGGATCTTCGTCTTGTGGGCGGGGTGTTGCTCTCGGTTTCTTTTTAATTGATTGTGGTCTATACACTTTTTTTTTAAATAAAATAAATTAAAATCCTACGTCCACAATTCTCTTTGAAAAAATACAAAATAAATAAATAAATAAATTCATTTTAACAAAAATAGAATCACCCATATCACGTACACTTACATTATTTTAAAAATAAAATCAACTTCTAAAAAAAATATAATTCCCTCACTGTTATTTATACTATGTAAATAATATTTATTTCTTTATTTAATTGATATACGAGTGAATCTGTCACGCCCCGAACCTAGCTCTATGGACCAGGGACACCGACAAACGGCCGTACACCTACAAGTCCGAAACCAAGTAGATATATAAGGCCTCAAAACCTGAAAAAAAATTAACAACAGGATTATGAGCTTAGCAGCCCAGGAAGTAACCACTAAAAATATCAGGATCACAAAATGTCCAATAATCTTTAAAAACATACAAAATGTAATATCATGAAATAAATATCAAAATGAACCCATAAATCAGAAATGGTTCAAAACAGATTTAATTTATCAAAATAACGAGCATATAAGTCCCCCAAACAACCAATGGCAAAACAAAATATCAGAACTCATTTATTTAAACTCGGTGACCCGAGTCAGATTTCAGAACTCATAGGTTTACCCTCAGTGACCCAAGCCAGAATATCAAAAGTCGTTATTCTTCACCGATGGAACGGTGCAAAACTATAGTTTTTATGTGAAAAGTACTGTCGACACGGTCAGTGTTTAACCCCAGTGACATGGTTATCGCACAGTTAATTGGGGACTACGAGTTTTTATAGCAAAAATATGTCGAGTTCAAAATTATTGTCAACACAACAATACTGAAATTCAGTGATCCCGTTTTCTAACAAAAATAATTCCAATTATATCAAATAAGATAATGCCAATATGTGACAACCTCTCTTAACATAAATAATCAATATTGTCTACATAAATAAGATTATATATATAGAATATGTGGAACAATTCAACACTAAACAACATGTTTCTTTCTTTTCTTTTAAAATTTTGATAAGTAAAACAAATAATAAAATAAAACAAAGTAAACAATAAATAACCAAATGAAAAGCTAATGTCTAACATTTATATAAACCGTACTATGCAAAAAATATCATAAATCAATTAAATAACATTAATATATTTGAGGCAACTCAAATCAATTAAATATTAATAAATTCTAAAAATAATGGTCAACATAACCACAAAAATCAAAACATAAACCTGTGAATAGAAATGGTTTTTATTTTCTAAACAATAAAATCCAAATTAACAAAATAATTTTATAAACCATTATCGAAAATCAGAATTTGCATGCACACACACATATATATATATGTGGTTTACTTACTTGTCAATCGCTCAAAAACCCCCAAAATCCTACGATATTTCTTCGATGGAACCTCACAACGTAAAAGACAAAACCCTTGACGGAGAGACCTATCCCTGTCCTTGCCGCCAGCACCATACACCAAATCAAAAGGAAAAAAAGGAGAAAAGGGGAAAAAAAAACTAGATCTCTCATTCTTCCTTAATCCAAACAAAGATCTATAACAAGAGAAACAAAGAGGCAGCGGTTAGGGTTTTGAAACCTAAATAAAACATAAATAAATAAAATTCCGTAACTGCCATCCATACACAATTAATAAAATAATTAAAAAATATGTGGGGCCCATAGAATCAAACTTGGAGTTCCCTCAAAATCTCTTTGGTGAACTCCATATGGAGAGCATTAAGGGACACAGACATCTGAATCTCTCCTTCCTCTCTCCCTCAACGAGCGTCACTAGGCCATCAAGGTTCATGGAAACAACTAGCTCCGTCCTGCTCGGCCGCCTTACACCAAAGTCCGTCTTGTAGGGCCGGAAACTCAAAGACGTACCAAAAAGAACAATTATTGAATGGGCATTCCTCAAGAAATCACCCACTTACCCAATCCTCATACCCTCTCAAAACATCCTTAAAACTCTCATTTATTTCTTCTTTTATCCTTAAACAAGCCATTGAAAATCCAGCACTTCCAGCCATTTCCACTGCCTTGGCTTTTGCAAAGCAGCCCCTCACCCAATTACCATAGTAATAGTCTTTCAACGGAGGGTTGAGTCGACTACTACATGAGGAAGGATATATAGAATGGTCTCGTCATTAGGGTCCTTCATAGCTTTGGTTTTTATGAGGCTGATCCAAGTGAGACCTGAGAGCACTGTGAATGTTGAAGGCTGGAGGTCGCCATCTTTGGCTCGTTGTTTCATGGATTGGATTATATTCCGCCTAATTGTGAATGTTCTTCTCGTAACTTCAAATCGCCCTCCCATGTTGTTCAGTTTTTTATGCTAGAGATTCTTCAAAGCATCAAGTTCAAGTTCACGAAATACGTGTATATACATATATATTCTGATTTATTATATTCATGTGTTTTTTTCCTCAATACAAACAAAAGTGTCTACTAGCCCCTTTTTTTCTTGAGAAAATGTGACAAATGCTTTTGTTATTGTTTCAGCTGTATTACCTTTTTCTGTTCTTCTCTATCTAATTTGATTTGGTATATCCATTTTTTTTTAAAAAAAAAAGTGACAAATGATCACATCAAAGATATACATAAATGGGATGTAGAGTTAATTATCAACATATTTATAGCTCAATTTTTTAGGGTTTAGGGTTTAGGGTCAGTAGACATGAAACTAATCAACCATGTGATCATTGAACTAATTAGATACATTAATTTCAGGAAAAAAACTTCACTTTTTCACATATAAAAGATTTATGTACTTGATATACATATTTTAAATTTTAATAATTTTTGTATTAAAAAATATTCTTACTCACGTAAATCATAATATATCAAAATTTATGTTATTAAGTTAAAAAGATTAGTTGAAGGGTTAAAATTTAAGGGTAGTTTAAGGGTTAAAATTAACACTTGACTCTCATACGGAAAGTTGAAAGTTTGATTTTCTTTTAATATATAGTTAGGCTTTCATAATATAAAATGTGTGTATTGAGATGATTTGTCTATATTATAAAAAAATAACAGATAATTTCTTTAGTTATGTGCATGGGAGAAGGATAAAAGTCTATTATACACAACTATTACTTTTTATTGAAACAATAAAATAAAAAAATATTTATAAATCCATTGTATTATAAAAATATATAATAATTTTAAAAAATAGTAAAAACCATATAAGAATATTACGTAGCATCATCCATCTTCCTATAATAACCCAAAAAGATAATATAAATTTTTTATATAAAAAAATAGTAACAATAAAACAAAAACCTTGGTTGCCGGATCATGGTTCGGTCGTGGACCGGTGAAATGCCGGAAATCACTTTCTCGCCGAAGCGGCAAGCCATGGCCCAATTAAAGCGTCTACGAACTGCCACAAGCCACGGCCATCCACCACCGCGTGATGAACCGCCAAACCAACAGCCACGCCCCCGCCCTCAAACTTCGTCACCTGAACGGCCATGACCGCCGCTGGTAACACCCTAACGTCCAGCTCCGCTGCTCCGGCATAAGCCGGAGAAACGAGTCCACGTCGTGGATCTCATCGGAAGCGAGACGGGTGAGGTCACCTTCATAGTCGGCTTCAATGAAGGTGACATGATCGCCAGGGGAGCAACACAAGGCGACGTCACCGGTGTCAGGGAGGGAGGTGAGCTTACCGGCGACGGTGAAGAGGAGTATTCGTTGGACGTGGTCACGTACGGATCCAGAATTTTTTGTGAATATAATGGATTGAGAATTATTGTCGAATGACAAAATTTACTCAATATATTTTTATTTTTTTTTAATTTTAATAGTGGTGAAAGTTAGAGTTACTTGGACTATTGCTATCTTTTATATAAAGTTCTCATTTTGGAGGGGCCGAAGATAGAAATTTATACAAGGCAAAGGCAAAGTGTAGTTGAGCTTGCGAGTGCACTCCACATTTGTATTTATCTTTATCTTAAACCTTAAATAAAAGTATTTGTTATTTGGTATAAAAAATAAAATAAAAAATAAAAAAATTAACTATACAAATAATATAAACTCTATGAATATATCAAATATTTCAAATTTTAATAGGGGGAACTAACCCACTAGCAACCATATAAATCCGTTCCTAGATTTTGAAAGGGTGGTACTGAGATTCTGGAGGCGTCAAAAAGGAGGGGGAGGAGGAACTGCTTCTCTTCGCTAGAGAGGGGCAGCGGTCACTTGGCTTGTATATTTGGTAAAATTTGGATTGAGGCGAAGTCATCTCGTATGATTCTGGAACAAGGATATTCCTCGGTTTCAACGTATTAAAACCTAACACTTGTCCCCAAATTAAAATAGAAAAAAATAATAATATCATATATATATATATATAACATGTGTCATAATATAATTGATTGGAAGTAAGAAATACCATGATTTCAGAACCAAACCAGATCACTGAGGTGAATCAAGTGATGCTTAATTTGTTAGTGTCAAACCTGCTGGTGATTCTACAGTAACTTACTAAAGACAACAAAGGATCTGGAATTTTGTAAAAAAAAGATCCGGTGGTTCGTCCGCATGCCAATAACGTTGATATAAATTATTGACCAATTGTTTAATATACCCAATTACCCATACTTGTCGGGCGCCATAGTGAGAAGCATCAAGCGACATCCATCATTTATAATTTAGCCACCAAAGTTGATTGTCATAATTCATAGCACCTTATCATCTTTGTTGACCACCTTTGCATAACCGCCATAGTATGTACTATGTACCCCTACATAATGAATCAATGAATAAGTTGATGAAATATTAAGCATGGTACGTATTCTTTTATTCTTCTTTCTCGTCTCTTCTTTTATTTCACTTATTAGTTCCACATTTATCCTACAATCTCCAACATGCTTGAGCTGAAAGATAAAGAAGAGGAGAGAGCTTAATTTGGATCAAAGACGATCTCATCTAAAGTGATAAGTCCCATATTATTATAATTTCATAAATAAACACGTATAATCAAATTTTTATAATAGAACTTTTAGATTTAAATATGTTTTTTATAAGATGGTCAAGTCATCATTTTAATTTCAATCAATATTGTGAGAGCTGGAGAGTTATCTTTGTTTTTATGTGAAAATGATAGATTTTAATGTTTATTTTCCAAAAAAAAGTTTTACAATGGTAATATGAGCATAACGGAATCTTACATCCAAACATGTATGAGCTAGCTAGTGCTATTATTTATTTTTAAAATTTTAAAAATTAGCTAATTTTAACAATTATACAAATTTATTAGTTTTTTGAGTTAAAAATTTGATAGACATGCTAACAAAAATAAGTCATTTTCTACTATATTTATGTTAAAAGACACTAAATTATTTATTATTTTATTCCAATCACATGGAGTCAACACTTTTCCTAAGCAATGCCTTTAGTTTCTCCAACCGAGATAACGAATGTGTGCCTTATGTAGGTCCGAACGGGTGGAGAGCAGACTTAAATGGTTATCGTGGGTAGCTGAAGGAGCCATAGCTTTTTGCACCATGTGCAATTTGACAAAGTTGTAGTCTATTAGCACTAGATCTCATGCATAGAGTATTCATATCCTTGTCAATGAGGTGGATTTGAATTTGTGTTCACACAAAGTGAAAGTATAGGTCTGTTAAGATATTAACTCTACGCCATATATATTTGACCATGCCTTTGACATACTTGTCTATTAAGTGAGAAAAAGAGAAAAAAAAAAAAAAACTTAGGATACTTACGCTAAAATTGACCGAGAGAGTAATTAAGGGTGGACAATCGCCAGATTAGCACTAATGCACAAACAAACTCAAGGGAGACTCCATTGATGTTCAGGACGGAGACAAATTCACCTACCAGTTTTACCACCCTCCATGCATGATGGTCATTTAGTTCTAGTAGTGTAACGGCGGGTTGGAGATAATACTCCAACAACAAGCTTTGACCAATCTCAAACGATCGACTACAGCTTGTAAGATTAATTTGCATAGACCATGCCAATTGTTGAGTCTATTGGAAAAAATAAAATAATTTGAATGAAATGCTCTTTTACTTTATTCAGTCATCCCAAGAGTACATATATCATTGCCCTCACCATGATTTGCTTCCTTCAATCACTCAAAACAACCAAATATAACTCATGGGATTATTCTCCCCATGATCCTAACAGCAAATACAAATCTCCTATATTTATATGATTTACTTCCTTTATTTACATGATACACAAAATCTCACATAATAATGCAACATTCTAATACTCTCCCTCAAGTTGGCAGGTGGAGGTCACAAACCTCTAACTTGCCAAAAATTACATTGAATTGTCACTTGCAGAGGTCTTTTGTAAATATGTTTGCAAGCTGATGAGTTGTTCAGACATATGATATAGTAATGTTGCCGAGTTGAAGCTCATCTCGGACAAAATGATATTCAACTTCTATATGCTTCGTCCTATCATGAAACACTAGATTAGCAACTATATGAAGAGCTGCTTGACTATCACAAAATATCTGCAAAGGTCCTTTGTGTACGATCCCAATGAAGCCAACAATCCTTTCAACTATTTTAATTCAGAAGTAGTTACTGCCAGTGAACAATATTCTGCCTAAGCTGAGGAACGGGACACCGTGTGTTGTTTTTTCGCCTTCCATGAGATGGCTAAGTTCCCCAACAAAACTATGTACCCCGTCAAAGATCGACGTGTCAAGGGGCAACTAGCCCAATCAGAGTCACAATATGCAAACAAATGCAGATCATTTTTCAAACCCAGAAATATACCTTGCCCAGGATTTCCTTTCATATAACTAACCCCTCGAAGTGCAGCTTCCCAGTGATCTTGTCTTGGTGTTTGCATGAACTAAGCCAAATTATGAACAACATAACTCAATTTAGGGCGGGTTATGGTCGAATAAATGAGTCTTCCAACCAACCGCATGTACTTCTCGGGTTCATCAAGAAATAGCCCATCGGCAAATGCAAGTTTGTGATTCTGCTCTATAGGAAATATTGCATGCATTCACCCCAACAACCATGTTTCTGAGAGTATATCAAGAGCAAATTTCCGTTGGGAAAAAATATACCCTTTGGTCCACGTGCAACCTCTATTCCAAGAAAATATTTCATTGGTTCCAAGTCTTTCATATGAAAACAATCACTAAGATATTCTTTTAACTTTATTATTGCCTCTGAGTCATTTCCTGCAATAACCAAGTCATCTACATACGTAAGCACATGTAGCTAGACGAACATCTTTTTGAGCATAATCAAACAAAGAATAATTTGAATAGTATTGAGTGACTTCAAAGCTGTCACAAGTTTAGAGAACCAACATCTTGGCACTAGTCTCATTCCATAGAGGGATTTTTTCTATCTACACACTTTGAATCCGTATGCTGTGAAACCTGGAGGCAATTTCATGTACACCTCCTCTTTTAAGTCACAATGCAAAAATGCATCGTGCACATCCATTTGGTGTAGTTCCCACCCCTTGCGCTGTTGAAACTGCCAAAAAAGTTCATACAGTAAACATTTTAGCAGCTGGGGAAAAGGTCTCGTTGTAATTAACTCTTACAACTTGTCGGTTCCCCAATATTACCAAGAGGGCTTTATGTCGCTCCACGGTGCATACCATCTAAAGTAAACTTTGTTTTGTACACCCATTTACACCCTATTGCTTTCTTTCCTAGTAGCAATGTTTCCAATGTCCATGTATCATTATTCTCCAAGCCTTGATCTCCTTTCTCATAGCTTCTCTCCACCTTGCATCTTTCATTGTTTTTGAGTAACATGTGGGCTCAATTTTTATTTTCATTGCAGCAATAAGTAAATAAATAAATAATTGGTGTTTTACAAAAAAAAATTATTACATGTCACAAAGTTAGCCATGGGATAAGGACTACATGAGGTCTTTGACGGAGGAACAATAAGTGCAAAGGGGTATTTTATGCAGCGAGCAGTATGCATCACATAGTCCTTGAACTTGGCGGGTGGTTGTCTATGTCGTTGTCCCCTTCCATATTCTACTTGCTCTTCTTCAGTTCTTGCATCTGTTTTGTTTTTCTCAATATTTTGCCCGACCAGCAATACTATAGTCTCCATATTTTGAATGAGTACATCTCCTTCATTCCTCCTACACTCCTCACTTCCCCTTTCTACATCACTTCCAACATAATCAATTTGTGTCACATCACTCCCCCTATTTTCCATGCCATGTGCATTTATGCGGGCCCTTTGAAGGTCTTCTTCATCATTCCAAGGAGATTATGCATATCCACCTCACCATAATTTTATTTACAAGGAGATGTTGTCCCCACAAAATCATGTCCATCTTTGATTATATTATCTTTCTGAAAAAGAAATATCTTTTCAAAAAAAGATCACATCACAAGACACAAAATACTCCTTATTTCCAATATCATAAACACGCCATCCCTTCTTTCCAAATGGATACTTAACAAAAAATACATTTACTACTTCTCTACCCAAATTTATCTTTGTCATGTGACTGACGATGTGCAAAATAAAAGCATCCAAAAACCTTTATAAAATTAAATTGGGAATGCTTTCCAAACAATATTTCATATGGAGTTTTACCATTAAGCATTTGAGTGGGTGTCCTATTTATCAAGAATCCAGCTGTCAACACACTCCCCCCAGAATTCTATTGGCAAATTTGCTTGAAACTTTAGGGCCCTTGCTACATTCAATATGTGTCTGTGTTTTCTTTCAACCTAGCCGTTTTGTTGAGGTGTTCCGATACACAAAGTGTGGTGAACAATTCCATTCTCTGAAAAATATGTTCTCATGCAATCAAGTTCACTACCATTGTCACTTTGAATTATTTTTACATGTTTTCCAAATTGTCTCGCAACCATCACAAAAAAGTTTTATATAATTTTAGGCACTTTGGATTTTTCAAGAAACAAATAGATTCATACAACCCGTGAATAATCATCAACTATCGTATAAAAATAAACTACACCACATGACTCAAGAACTTGATAGGTTCCCCATAAATCACAATGAATTAGTTCAAAACAGTCACTTGTTCTATTAGTACTGTCAACAAACATCTCTCTAGTTTGCTTTGCTCTTAAACAAACATCACGCTTTGGCAATACCACTACTTTCATTATTTTGAAACTTCAGGAACAAATTTCAAAATATGTTTCGAAGGATGACCCAACCTCTGCTGCCACAAATGACGAGCTTCCACTCCCTTCGCCTTATTTTCTTGCTCTATTCTCCCGCTCGAAAAAAAATAGACCCTTTCGCACTGCTCACCTGACATACATTCACCGTGCCATGCTTATCCGCGATTACTAACAATTCTAACTTCATGTTCTCGAGTTGCAGAGAACAATATCCGAACTAAGGCAATTCTTACGGATTCACTCTGCCTTATAGCCTTGTTTCCTATTGTCATTGCCATTGTAGCACGTGTGTGGCCCAGCCCATAAGGGCCATGCGGACTTGACATCATCCCCACCTTCCTCCAATATCTCCCTGGCAATCTCTTGTGAGTGCGGCATTCAATTTTTCTTTGTTGCAGAGTGGGGCACATAAGATTAGCACTATGTACCACACCACCAGGTGGCTCACCTAAATGCTGAGTCTTCCGCCACCGCCAACTCCAATCAAAGTCCTTGAAAATCAGTCCTTTATCACACATAACTCATTAGAAAAAGTGACAATGCAATTTAATTGTTTCACCAATTGAGCAACAAAAATATGTGTACAATTCATTTTTGGCACAAATAGAACATCATTGAAATAAATATTTCTTGACAGGCACATAGACCACTTTTTCACAGTCATAGTATATTCTCCATTTGGCATTCCCAACAAAGAAGGTGCAATCTTCTTCACATTGTTCAACAAGGAGATGTCTCCAATCATATGTTGTGAAGATCATGTATCCATCAAGCAGTCATATGTCTTACCAGTTAATTTCTCCGTTGTACCCAGCTTGTGAGTGTTCAGTTAATTCATAAGAGTTGTCCATTGCTCACCGCTGAGGTCAGGGAATCCACTTTTGTCGGCCTCAGTTACATTGTTTTGTTGACGCTCTTCAATGCCACC